>NC_057796.1:59288108-59396563 GCF_018294505.1 Triticum aestivum
GGGGGGGGGGCTAAAAACAACATTTGAATGTAGATAGTACGAGACTTAATATCGATGTTTCAATTCGGTGTACATTGTAAGATTTGAACTGAGGACATGCATATGGGTAATTATTTCGAATTCGTGCCATACTAGGTTTCGAAAAGTTGACATTGACTCGATTTGTTGTGCTATTTTGTAGGTCATATGTTTGAATCCATCCAAAAGTTTTCTCACTACCATGGTGTTCATCATATACATATGAATTTGTATTAAAAAAGTAGCGTGGATACAGTGAAATGCCAAATCCATGTTAGAATTGGAGATCGCTATGTGACACACACTCTAATTCAAATAACTAATTATGTGACACACACTCTAATCCACGTTAGCGTGGATACCGTTTCAATTTTTTTCAAATAACTCCTCATTAATTAATTTATAGTATCTCGTTTCGAATGACTAATTATTGCAAGGAAAACACGGGCATGGTAATACATACAGATTCGTTTGCAAATGCAAGAAGATTCGTTTGCATTCTCAAATGTAGGTGCACCAGGCAGACCAGGGCCGTGTCGTGGTGGTCGCGTGTGTCGGACGGACGCTTAGCACCCAGCCACCCACCCCCTCCCTCCCTCCCCCTCCCCCCAAAAAAGGATGACGACAAAATAAGTTCGCGCTTCCACATTTCGGATTGAAATATCTGGCGGCCCCAATTCCAGCCCTGCAAAATCTCCCTTCTCCACCATCCCCTTCCACGCCCAGATTGCTCAAATCCCTAATTTGCCGCCAACCCAAGCAAAGTTCGAATCGCCCCTCGTCTCGTCTCTTTCTCCACCTCTGTACCAGACGACGACGACGAAAATGACGGTCGCGCTTCACCACCGCACCGGAGCTACCTCATCTACGCCCCCGTCCACCGCACCGGGTGGTCCACCGACAACGTCGGCCGCTGCAACCGACGTGCCTCACAAACACCTACTTCCACCGCATAAGGTGCGCTTCACCGACGTCGTCTCCCAGCTCACCGGGGCTACTTCACCAAGCACATCGTCGCGCCTCCGCCCCCGAGGCCGCTGGGGCTTCACCAACGGTCTCGTCCACCGCATCGTAGCGCTCTGCTGCCACTCAAGATCTGCATCCGTGCGCGGCCAGCCAACACCAATGCATCACCCTCAACGGCTCTGAAGTGACCCGCACTCTAGCTAGGTGAGCATGCCCAAACACCGGCCCGAACAAGGTATCCACACATCACTCCCTTGTGCACTATTCCGACGATGTTTGGATATCCTTTCACTGCTCTCTTAGCTTACACGCCTATCCAACTCTGACTTTAACTCTTCTTTATTCTGGAGATATCATCTGAAACAAGCAAATCCATTTTTTAGCGAAGCATGACGGCGCTACGGGATCTGGTACTCATCCTGCACACCCGTATAACCTTGTAAGTATCTGTCCTCCGGTACAACAACAAGGTCGATTCCTCTTATTTGATCAACCATTCGCCGTGTCAAAATTGCAGAGGGGGATGCAAGGAGCACAAGGCCTGCACATCCAAGCAAGTGGTAACATGGACTTGTACATGGAACATCCCAAGCGCAAGCAGAGCTACAGTGAGCCTATACAATGAGCTAGCGTAAGTCCCTGCATTTCATTTAATTCGTACTGGCATTCGTGTATGATTTGTGTGTAGTGGTGGATCCACGAATTCAAGTTACCAGGGGCGAAAATTTAACTTAAAAAATACGAAGGCACTTGCACTCCAGAAATCAACATAACTTGAGAAATGTGAAGCTACATGCACTTTGTAAACCAGCTAATGATCCAAAGTACTTCAGATTATAAACACTAAATGATGCAAGCACCAAAAAACAAAAAATGCAACATGGTGTACAAGGACTACAAACATGGTCTGTACCTGCTTGAATTATTCGTTCTCTGGCTGAAAATATCAAAGTGTAATTGCACCTATAACCAGTGCGCAAACTGCATATCAATATATCTATCCTGCACAAGTATGCCAGTAGTTTCAAACAACAGATTAGAAAGTATTTATGCTACGTTGTCATGATACGGGGACTTTCTGGTAGATGGCCTCGACGTTTCCTCAAGCCATGAAAATGCACTATAATTTGCTTGTCATCAATGCCTGCAAATCTCTATGTCTCTCTCAACATAGCAGATCATCATTAGACACTAAATCCTTCAATGGGAGCTTGTGAAATGCTTGCATTAGATCCCTCATTAGACACTATATGTTCATCACCAGGAGCATGTAAAATGTTTGCATCAAATCCTTCATTAGCAGTCTGTTCATTAGACACTTCAGGCTCAAGAACAACATGAGCTTGGATGCTTGCAGCGGAAACTTGATTTGATACATCAGATTCAGTCAATTCAGTATTGATTGGGGGAGTTATAAAATAAGTAGAAATTGGTTTCATTTTCTCATAGATTCCCTACATACAAGCAGTTTTACAACACCGTCAGGTTTAACTATTGGCCAGAAATTGAAGAGTTGAATTAGATATAATTAGGGATGTGATGTACCTGCTCGTTGCGCATGCTACTCTTGCAAGCTACGACTGTCCGTTCGTGCAAGCTCGATGCCATGCCCGTGCTGCCGCCACTGCCTCCCACACAGGCTACCCCCAGGGTTGGATCTTCATCTTCTTGTCCTTCCGTTCGCTTGAAGCCCGGCGACCGCCCTCCAACGAGGGCGCGAGGAAGTGCTGTGTCGGTCTGTCCAGCGGCGGCTAGGTTATGAGCGAACCAGACTGGAGGCTAGAGCGGATGAACTTGGATTTTTCCTGCTGTCGATCGATATGGGAGGCGCTCGTTTGGGCCGCGTGCCTGCTATAGGGCCTGCCTTGCACTTATGTTATTGGCCTATCCAAATTGAAATATTTTTTTTCATTTTTTACATTGCCTGCTCCTGCGTTGGGACGAACAAAATAGCCTGGGCCAACCTGGACGACTCAAACTAGGTGCACACTTTCGAGCCACCCGAGGCAGCTGCCCATACCAGCCCCTATGGTGGCGTCGCCCCTTTTTGCCTGTATGATTGGGGTAGTGAAAAATATTCCAGTGGCGCTTTTGATTTACCCACAGAATGGTTGAATTGCTTGTTTCTATGAACTGAGTTCGCCAATAATGTGAAGGATGCCAGTCTTTTCATCCTATTGAAGATTGCTTAGATCTCGATATGCCAAAAGTAATCGCATGAAATATACAGTAAAAGCCAGTGTGATGTGTGTGGCTACAACTAGTGTGACTACACGTCCTCATATAACATATCAAGGATGCACCATCTTACCAGATTAACCATTCGACTTACCAATGCAGTGTGGGAAGAAAGAAGTATTGGGACTGCGTATCCAAGCAATTGATGCCATGGACTCCTTCGTACAACCTTGTAAGCGAAAAAGAAGTTGCAGTGTGCCTGTACAAAGAACTAGAATAAGTTCAGTTACCTGCTTCTCGGAATTTTAGTTAGCCACTTATTGCAAAATTGTGCAATTATGTTGCTTGGCTTAATTTAGTTTGCTATTGATTACATAATGCCACAGCCTGTTAATCCTATTATAGACTGCGCCTATCTATGTGTTTGATACTTACTGTTAAGAATTACCTGTTTGCCTGAACTTAAATAGCTACTTGTTTGTTTAACTGCTTTGCTGCTACAACAACGGGTTACAATGATGTTAATAACTACTTTTCAGCATCCAATTGAAACTCTTTAATTCCTTGTTTGTTTAACTGGTTTGCTGTTATAACTCCCAGTTGAGATGTTTTGCTAACTTCAACTTTTCTGAATCCAATCGGAACTTTAATGGCAAAACAGGTTAGCCCAAGTTCAAAGAGCGAGGTCCCCATGGATGTTGTATCATCCCACAACAGTGGCACCGTCCCAATCGTGCATTATGAATTGCCAACTGCTGATGCTCTAGAGGCTAAACTAGTGGTAGAAAGTTATTCTGCTTCTGCACTTAGAGATGAAGTTGACATGTTGAGGAAGCAAACAGCACAATCACAAGCAGTACTCAAGACAACCATTAAATATTTGGTGGATTTCAAAACAAAGCAAGCTGAGACTGACCACATTGTTAAGGTCCTGAAGGAGAAAAGGAAATTAAATTCCCACTTGGTAAATCATAAGTGAAATGTTCTTTCCATCGTTGAATAACCTTTGTGTTGTTTGTTCATGTAATCAATCAAACCATTTGTTCTAGAGATCATGTAATAATTGTTTTTTGTTTTTTGGTTTGTAATTTTATTTGAGCACAAGTCTGTATTAATTGATAAGACTCGGAGACATTTCATTTTGATTGTTGTGCTAGACCTACAAATATGCCAATCGGGCTGAATGTGCATTCAGCAATAATAGTAGTATAGATGGACGATAAGTGGCACGTATCGGAAAGGGCCAAGATGCTATAGTAGCTTGGCTAAAAAAAGGATGTTGTTGTAGCAAAAAAAAGTACAGCGGCTTGGCTTATGTATGTTAGTTGATATTATTGATCCATATACTCTTTAAGTGTTTATATGTCTGTTAGTTCTGTACATTGTTGGTTGATTGACTTGGTATTTGAATCTTGATAAATCGCTTGTGTATATATCTAAATGGGAGTACACATTATGCTGCGTGTGACATTTGAGTTGGACATGAAGTGTTCCAAATATTCGAATTCACCTTAAACTGGATTCTAGCTTCTGAATTTGAGTATCGGCATTTGTAAACCATATTCATATACATATTTGTCGTCCTTTTGAAGATATATAAAAACACATAGAATGATTTATAAAGATTCGTATAGGAATACAAAATGGATTCGAATTTAGTTGCCAGGGTAAACGTGGATGCTTATTGTCCCAAAATTCGAAAGAAGCGGCAAAATGTCCACTCCCACGTCGGCTGTCCGAAGCCAAGTGTTTGGGAGATGGAAATTACTGTCTACCCATTACACGGACAATCCATCAGCCCGATTTCCACTGCTCTAAATAGGGGTAGGATAGTAACTTCAATTAGACATGACACAACCGCCTCTGAGCCCATTCCGATACGGTGGGCGCCAAACATGGGTGGCAAAACACATTTGATTCAAGCTCGTCCGAAAGACATCTGTTTATCCCTCCATTTCCCCATTCATACACGGGGAGCGGCAAAACAAACTCGACTCGGCCGAAATCGATGTAGGCAAATATTTTCAATAGGGGCAGGTTTGTAACTTCACTCGGACGTGACACAACCGGCCTACCTGTTAGCCCCGTTCATACACCATGGGCGCCAACCACCCTCTCCTCGCCCGAAATCGCTCGGGGAAAATATTGGCGAGATGCGAGATTACCGTCGTATCTCCAACCGACGAGACTTCGAAATTTTAAACAGGGGCTAAGTTCATAACTTTCCCATATTTCAGACAGGCGCGTCCCAAAAACATGGTTCCCCATACCTCTCCTCCATTTTCCCATTCATACACCATCCGCGCTAGAACACCATCCCCACACCACCCTCCATCCGCCACCCCATCCATCGCCGCCGTCCTCCACCCCATCCATCGCCGCCGTCCTCCACCACATCCATCGCCACCGTCCTCCACCATGCCGGAGCGCCTACCAAGACCGCGTCATCCACTGCTAGAGATGGACGTTTCTCATCCACGACGATGGACCAAGAGCCTTGCATCACGTCCTCTCGCTTCATCGGCGCCGTCGTCCTCTTTGCCGGGGCCACTCACACGGCCTTCTCTTCCACCGCAATGGGACTTATCCCCCGACGCACCCGTCTACCGTCACAGATCGGCTTCAATGCCACTGATAGCCATCGCACCCCCGATGCCTACACGGCGCCACAAGAGAGGTGGTACTTCATATCTCCTCAACTTTTTGATCTCAACCAAAAAATAGATCTTAACTTGGTTACTCTACTTTCTTTTCAGCTCTTAGAATTTAGTTCTTAGTTCGAAGCAAACAATGGCTGCTAAATATCATTTCTCCAGTTTCCCCCTTTTATGATCACTATACGATCAGAATACGTGCTTCGTGTCACAATAGCACTGCTCCACCCATCAAGCTAAACAAGCTTTGTTCAAATACGAATCTGATATTATTAAGACAGAGTCATTTAATTGGTCAGCTAAATGTTCCTAAATTATTGTCAAAAATGCATGTTCACCGCTCGGGTGTGTATCTCTACAGGGTGCCCACGGTGGGCCGGCCCACCCTGGGATTTTGGGTCGTCCCAGGTCCCGATTCCCCTCTGTTCTGCTGCGCGCTTCCGATCTCTACTCGCCCCCAGCCGCCTGCCTCGCCGGAGACTTGCCGTCCCCGGACGGCATGACTCTAGGAGGAGACGCCGGACTAACAGGAGGTCAGGAGCCGCTCGCCCAACAGCGTCACCGCTGCCCGGGCGAGCCGCCGTGCCTACCTTCCCAGTCGTCCGTTCAGGGCTCAGGCGTGCAGCACCCACTAAGCCAACCCGATTTATCCTGAGATACGTCCTCAACACTCAGCAGCCACTCCTCATCACCCATTTTCTAATTGATTCATTACTCATTAGGTAGGACTGTCATTAGGGTTTATTGTGTGCTCAGTGCTACCTGCACTTAATGGTTCAGATGTATTTCGGTAATCTTTAATACCTGTAAAGTTCATAGGGTTT
The DNA here is from genome assembly GCF_018294505.1 of Triticum aestivum. Lineage (NCBI taxonomy): Eukaryota > Viridiplantae > Streptophyta > Magnoliopsida > Poales > Poaceae > Triticum > Triticum aestivum. Next base: position 59,294,749 of record NC_057796.1, read on the forward strand.
TCAAAATTCCGGCCCTAGGAATTGACACTAGTCATTTTGGATTGTTGGTCATAGTGACATTGACCCAGATTACTACTGCAAGCCAGGTTTGTTGACAATTTTACTTGTCTTTCTTACTCATTCGATATAATATCCAATTATTCACGTCGATTAGTTGCAAACAATAAGTGCTAGACAAACTTCTTGATTCAGATTTTGGACGGTCTCTTACTGCAGTTACAATTCTGCATACTTGTCCTAGTAAGCTCACAAGTAAATGATTGATTCACTACATCTATGCTTGCCTTGTCATATTTGTTGTCAATATTCTTTTAGGGTGGACCACCCTGTTTCTAAATACTGCAACCGTAGACATGAGTGAATAGTATTTCTCTATGTGATCTCTTCCATCATGTGTGGGCAACGAACACTGCATTGTATAGAAAGAAAGTGTCATTTCCAGCTTTTACATAGGCTTCGATCTTTTACATGGAATACAATCTGCCTACTTGCTTTGTGTCGCACTACCAACACTCCACCCTTGAAGCTAAACATTATGCCACTCATAATTCCTTAGTTTATTTGTTCAAATACGAATTGCATATGATTCTAATGTTCCTACTTCAGTTTTGAAATGTGTGTCTGCCTGTTATAGAGACATAAGGGGTTTGTATTTCTGTGTGGTCTGGTCAGCACGGTTGGGGGGTGAACTTTGCATACGTAGGGGTTTATAGGGAGACACTCTTCGAGTTGACTCCGCAATGCATTCCATAGATAATCTGACTACTTTTTATGTTTTCATGAATCTCAGATTCTGAAAAGCATCATAATGATTATGAGCTTGCGCGCATGAAAAGAATAAAGCAGAACAATGCCATGGCTGTCAAACTTGGCATTAAGGGACTGAAATCAAGTCTGGATGCAATGCAATGCAAATGCTCTCCACCTACAGATTCTTGCTCAGAATATGATCCTAACAGTGATTCTGAGCTAGAGGGAGACCTAAGTCAATGTAACTCCCTAGTGGAGGAGTCAGAGGAAGATGCCCTATCTTATTCACCCATCAAGGTGCTTGCTCTAACTTTCCAAGGTTATATTGGTCGCACATATCCTGCAACTGATGCTTTGCATTGCTTCTACTTTGTTGAACTACCATTAGCTTAGTTTACACATCGTGTATGTGAATACGCCCTGCCTATCCATTTTCAGTACATATTCCATCTGTTATCATAGCATATTTATCCATTCGAATGTTGTTCTTGTGTATCAGACGTTCAAAAGGAAGAGGGCGATTGCTGATCGTGGAGGAGCACAAGCAAAGTATTTGGAAAAGGTAGTGGCACCTGATAAATCAAATAGCCCATTAGGTGTAGTTGCAATATCACCTGACCCACAAAACACCCCAACTCTAGCAGACTCTAGCCCTACTACACTGGTCATTTCTGATGCCCCAACTCAGCAGACCCCAACTGCAGCAAACATTATGATTATGCCAGTTGACATAGCACCAGATCTACGACGCATAACCCCCATTCCAGCAAAGAGTACACCAAATCCAGTTGCCAAATCCCTTTTCGAACCAGAGAGAGCCCCAATTGCAGCAAATAGGACCCCTGTTCCATTTCTTCCTAGTTTAGAAGACAAAGCTTATATTGTTGTCAGGAACTTTGTGCGCATCTTTCCTTCATGGAAAGATTATACCGCAGACATAGAACAATTTCCAGTCTTCCTCCGCAACTTACGCGTAAGTAATGTACTGATGTTATTCATGGTCATTACTGCATATGTTTCTGCTGACAGAAGACACAAGATTTCATTCTTTTAAATAGGCAAGCACCAAAATGGATTGTGAAGACGAGCAAGGGTTGGTTGCGCTTTTCAAGCACTCGTTGATGAAGTATCATTCCTACCTGAGGCAAGCGCACTTCGATGGCAAGCCTCTAAACGAAATTTCTGTAAAGTCTCAGGTGCTACATTTATCCGACGGTGACTAGAATAATCTTGTTACACATTGGTCTCGGCTGCAGCGTAAGGTACTATTTATGATATCACATCACAATTTGAACTACATTGCTGCATTTGCCTTAACGTCTCACTTGTACTAAAACTGTTAGCAGAAGAACATTCATTCTCAAGGGACCACAGAATCTCGCAACTATACTGCACACTGCATTGCTCTTGTGAGTACCTCTTGCCCTGTATGACCATACTTACTTTCATAGCTATTTGATTATGTAGCATCACTGCACATGTTAGCCGCGTTATCGTCCATTTGGTGGATATTATAAGATCCGTAAGAACTCTTACATAAATTTAGAATCAACCCAATGCTTTTGAAGAGGTTTAGCTCTGTAGTCCTCTTGTAAGGACTGAACATCGTCTATCACTGTACTTATATTAACAGCTACTCCCTCTGTCCCATAATATAAGAACGTTTTGTATAGTACACCAGTGTTCAAAACACTCTTGTATTATGGGAAGAGGGATTGGTTCATTGTGTAGCATTCTGCATCTTATCTCCCTCGCCCACCATTTACTATAAAAGATCAGATCTATATTTAATCTTACCAAAAAGTAGAATACACAGACAATGCCAGTGCAGAAGTGTAGCCCATTTCTCTTATCAGTACATTTTGTCCTGTAACGCTTGTACTTCCAGGGATTGGTAGTTGATTATGTAGCATCAATCTGCATCTTATCTTCATTATCCTCTATCCCTTCCAGTATTATCATATCTATAATTACTCTCTACAAAATATAGAGTACAGGCAATGCTTATGAAGAAGATTCTATGCTGAAATTCTTTAGTTATCCTTCCCTTGACATGGAGAAGGGCATTATAAAGCCGGTGTTAACTGTTAATGTAAGTCAGTCCTTCTAAAGCCTTTATCCACAACTGCTGTTTAATTTTCTCATACTCCCTATCGTTTACTGCTGTTTAGTTTGCTGTTTCTACCAAAATGCATGTTCGCAAGAACCGTAAGTTCTATGTTTTAGTTGTAAAACCAAATTCCTTATTCATACCATGCACATTACTCAATGCTCCCTATATGTATGCTTGTTTTTGTGGATCTATAATCCAGTGTGTGGTGAAGCAGCCCACGTTTGCACCTTGTCATCTCCTGTTTTATCTTACTGATGTGGCTGATGATATGAACAACATGCCATGCACATCAACCAAAATAGATACAATGATTTTCTTTGCCCTTCATCTATGCTTGTTATGTTGACATGGTAATCCAGTAGTGTGGTGAAGCTCCCCGCATTATGAACAATGCCAAATTATGCTATTGATATTTTGAACTTACTCTTTATTTTCTAATTTGAAATTGGATGGAATTGACAGCCCAGTTATCATCTTTGTTTATACACGTGCAAAACCTGTCATCTCTCTGCTTTGTTTCAGGGTGATATGCCTGATGGCATGCACAAGTCTGCTGAAGGCTATGAGACAAACCCAACATATGTTGCAGCAAAGAAGGAAAAACATCTTGAAGATAGCGAGACAACCCCAAAGTCTTGTCCTGATGCAGTGTTCAAGTTACTTGAGACTAGCATCAGACAAGCTCACAGAATTCATTGTCTGAATCAGTTCGACTTCTTCAGTCCCAAGTTCTAGCAGAAAGGCATTCTGCAACTCAACTTCGACTTGAAGTCCTCTCTCTAAGAAAGATTGCGGAGAACACCAATGAGAACCTCATCGGTAAACAGCTACACCTGGAAGCTATGACCGACATGCTAGGCCGGTCTCACAGCCTTGCTCAGCAGCTTGCGCAGCAGTTCCCGCGCAAGGCTAACCTTTCTTGAACGGTCTTGGAAGTGGTCTTGGTTCGGTATTATTTTGTTACGCTGCAATGGTGCCCAGTTTTTGTAATCTACTTCTTCGTTGCACTTTATGATCACTGGTGGCGAACTTCGATGCCCAGTGGATGTAATATACCGTAAATCCTTTATTGTATAGTGTAGGTTTATTCTTAGTTACTATGCCGTAATTTCTTTATTATATAGAGTAGGTTTGTTCTTAATTCCTACTCCCTCCGTTCCAAATTACTCGTCGTGGTTTTAGTGCAAATTTAAACTAAAACCATGATGAGCAATTTGGAACGGAGGGAGTACTAGTTACTGCCACCATTCGCTATCTAAAAAAAATCAGATGTAGTCGACCGGGCCGAAACATTCGCCTCTAACGGGCCTGGTTTTTAGCGGGCTACAATTGGGCCGGCCTGCATCTTTCTTGGGCCCGAATGATTGGGGCCTGCACACGTTGCGCGAGGCCCATAACTTACACCGGCCTATATTTTAGTTGGGCCTTTTGTGGACCCAGCGCTTCGTTTTGGCCCAGGTAGCGTTGGGCCATTAACAGGCTGAATATTGTACTGGCCTGTTACGGCCCAGATGAAACCATGGGCCTTTAGCAGGCCGAAATGCATGTTGGGCCTCAATTTTCACTAGTCGTCGACGGTCCTTTAGCAGGCTGAAATGTAGACTGGGCCTTTTTGGGCCCAGTTATATCACGGGTAGTTACCTGGCCGAAACATATCTCGGGCCTTAGTTGGCCCACTGATATCATGGGCCTTTAAGAGGCTGAAAGCTTAGTACAGACATCAACGGGCCAAATTATGCGACAACCCTTTAACAGGCCCAAAGTCACATTGGGCTTAACTGTTGCCACCTTTATCACGGGCCGTTAGTGGGCCCGATGTCCCATCGGACCATATATGGTCCATGGGCAGCACGGGCCATTCCGAGGTCGAAAGTCACACCGGGCTGAAATGGGCCCATGTCTACATCGAGCCTCTAACAGGCCGAAAGTCACTGGGCTGTAATTGGGCCCAAATATTTGGCGAACAATTAACGGGCCAGATCTGCTTCGGGCCGTAAATGGGCCCAAATATTCGGCGAACAATTAACGGGCCAGATCTGGCTTCGGGCCGTAAATTGGCCTTTATTAAGCAGGCCGTTATTGGGCTAGCCCACTAGTACCTGAGTAAGTACTACGGGCCTTTGACTGGGCCGGCCTTTTTAACCTATATGGGCCTCTGTTGGGCCCATCCACGTGTCAACGTATTGTAGGCATGTCTCCTCCAATGGACGGGCGACATCTGGCCCACTAACGAGCTGACAGGTGTTCCCTCCGGCCAATCAGAACTTTACACGTGGAAATTTCCCATTGGTCCCGGCTGTTCCGTTACGGTGGATGCCACGTGTCGGTCACCCTTGACGAAAGCACTTCTGTGACGCGCGATTTATCGTCATGGAAGTGGACACTTCCGTGATGATAATTTTGGTAATGTCATGGAACACTTCTATGACAGCACATGTGTGACTATCTTGATTCTGTCATAAATTTGTCATGGATGTACATGCATGACAGAAAACGTGACCTACAGTGACAAACACGTATCATCACGGAAGTGTCTTTTTTTGTAGTGGTTGCTTGGTAGTTAATGGGCGATACATTTTATTCTTAGTGTGTTGGTTATTGGATCACCATTTTAAGATTGATCGTGCTACCTAGTCCATATTTCCTGGTGCACTCTTCAATCAATGAGTTAGGATTGTGTCAATCCCTTGATCTTTTGATCACATCATGTTGCCCTGAAAACAAGATTGTTCTCGAGCTTAGTAGCATATTGGTGGTTCGTGATTTTCCAAATAGCTTCTTGGAAGTATTACCAGGTTGTTCCCTGACCGTTATGTTGAGTACGTGATCAAGTTGGTTTTCCTTTAAACCACCCCTTCTCCAAGAATCTGTGTTGGATACCCCTGAACTAGTTGGTTAAGTGATACTTCTTGAGCTTGCGTTGGTTTTTCCCTTGTAGAGGAAAGGGTGATGCAGCATAGTAGAGATAAGTATTTCCCTCAGTTAAGAACCAAGGTATCAATCTAGTAGGAGAAACGCGCAAGTCCCCAATAGATGCACCTACACAAACAATCAAACACTTGCACCCAACGCGATAAAGGGGTTGTCAATCCCTTCACGGTCACTTGCAAAGGTGAGATCTGATAGAGATAGAAAGAACTAAACAAAGATAAAATATTTTTGGGTTTTTTGGTTTATAGAACTGAAAATAAAAAATTGCAAAATAGTAGATCGGAAACTAATATGATGGAAAATAGACCCGGGGGCCATAGGTTTCACTAGAGACTTCTCTCATGAAGGCAAATAATACGGTGGGTGAACAAATTACTGTCGAGCAATTGATAGAAAAGCGCAAAGTTATGACGATGTCCAGGGCAATGATTATGCAATATAGGCATCATGTCCGTTTCAAGTAGACCGACTCCTTCCTGCATCTACTACTATTACTCCACACATGGACCACTATCCAGCATACATCTAGAGTATTAAGTTCATAAAGAATGGAGTAACGCCTTAAGTAAGATGACATGATGTAGAGGAATAAACTCAAGCAATATGATGAAAACCCCATCTTTTATCCTCGATGGCAACAATTCAATACGTGTATCGCTACCCCTACTTTGTCACTGGGTGAAATCACGCAAGATTGAACCCAAAGCTAAGCACCTCTCCCATTGCAAGAAAAACCAATCTAGTTGGCCAAACCAAACCGATAATTCGAAGAGAAATACAAAGATATCAAATCATGCATATAAGAATTCAGAGAAGATTCAAATAATATTCATAGATAAGCTGATCAAAAATCCACAATTCACTGGATCTCGACAAACACACCGCAAAAGAAGATTACATCGGATAGATCTCCAAGAACATCGAGGAGAACATGGTATTGAGAATCAAATAGAGAGAAGAAGCCATCTATGGACCTATAGGTCTGTGGTAAACTACTCATGCTTCATCAGAAGGGCAATAGAGTTGGTGTAGATGCCCTCCGTGATCGAATCCCCCTCCGGCAGGATGCCAGAAAAGGCCCCAAGATGGAATCTCATGGGAACAGAAGGTTGCGGCGGTGGAAAAGTGTTTTCGTGGATGCTTCTCAGGGTTTTGGAATATATGTGAATATATAGGAGGAAGAACTAGGTCAGGGAGTCACCAAGGGGCCCACAAGGTAGGGGGCGCCCCCTAGGGCACACCCTCCACCCTTGCCACCGCCTCGTGGCTCTTCTGACTTGCACTCCAAGTCTCCAGGGTGTCTCCTGGTCCAAGAAAAATCATCGTGAAGTTTTATTCCGTTTGGACTCCGTTTAGTATTCCTTTTCCGCGGAGCTCAAAAACAAGGAAAAAACAGAATTTGGCACTGGGCTCTAGGTTAATATGTTAGTCCCAAAAATAATATAAAATAGCATATTAATGCATATAAACATCCAAAACAGATAATATAAAAGCATGGAACAATAAAAAATTATAGATACGTTGGAGACGTATCATTATGCTAAATAACAACTTGGAGAGTTGGAAGATAAAAGCTTGCCTGACTTAGTTTGTTTCGAAGGGATATCTTCGTGTTTGTGTGTGTGTGTGTGTTGAAGAAGATGATATCTTCATTGATTGATCTCCATGATCAGCTATTTGATACATTGTTTTATCCAATCTTTGATTTGAATAAGGCTATCATCAAATCAATCAGTACCAACAAATTTCATAATGTTCTCTTACTCGTGGTTGTTTCCTCGAGCACGCACCATTATATTCATTTGGGCTGACCATGGCTATCACCTTGTTCACATAATTATGGAATTCCATCTATATGGAAATCTCGATGAATTGTTGTTGAGCTCATCGATAACATCTTTATCTTCTCCATGTTCCATGTTGGACATTAAAGCTAGTGTTGGAAACTTTTGTAAGCATTATCTTCGTGTCCCATTCATGAGGTATATGTTTGATGAAAGAAGTGACTTCCTCTGATTTATGTGCATTTTGTGCAAGTTTCCGCTGTGGACTCGAGAAATCTTGTTTGTGCTTCCTTTGGAATCATCCCAAGTTAGTCATGCATGTACGAAGTATTCTATGGTTTGACAGATTAGCTACCTTCATTCCATTTGTATTCCCTAGCACACCAAGCCGCCGACTGATTTGTTCAGGAAAAGAAGTTAAGTGCTAATCCATGGTAGTGCACAAGACTTTGATATCCATGATGATGGTTCCCAGCCAGAACTCAATAGTGTTTTGCGGTAAGACTTTTATGTGGTCACGGTTGTCTTGGACAGTGTGTTCACGAGTGTCTTGCAAAATATTTCATGTTTTGGAGCTTGCTGCCGTAGTTCATTTCCTGATAATCTCGCAACGTCATCTCGATGATTTGTGTTGCAAACTTTCTTTTTCAGACATGCTGAGTCCGAAGTATCCTGTCACCAACCAAATCTGAATCTCAGGCAGATATGATGGTTGGAACTTCTCGCAGGAATTATAATATTGGTCTTTCCAAACTGGTAAAGTTGATGTTGTGGCCAACACACCTAGCCGGCACACCTATTATTGTAGCGTCTTGATTCAGCAATATGGACAATCTTCCATGAGAATTTCATACGGCTTATCCTCGAAGTTATTCCTTATGGATTTTATGTTTCCGAAGTCCGACCTTTACTTGATGTTCTAGAAACCAAATAGTATCCATGGTCGGGTTACGCTAGTACACCAGGGAGAAGATTCGAATCAGAGTGCTAAATGTCTCTCAGTCGATCATCCATATTTTGTTTCCTTGGCATCGCTAAGGTGAAATCTGAAAAAGTGTTATCTTTCTTTGCATCTGATACGTCTCCCATGTATCTATAATTTTTTATTATTCCATGCTATTATATTATCTATCTTGGATGTTTTATATGCATTTATATGCTATTTTATATGATTTTTGGGACTAACCTATTAATCTAGAGCCCAGTGCCAGTTTCTGTTTTTTCCTTGTTTTTGAGTTTCGTAGAAAAGGGATATCAAACGGAGTCCAAACGAGCTGAAAATTTACGGTGATTTTTTATGGACCAGAAGAAGCCCCCGAAGCAAAAGAGTTGGTCCAGAAGAGTCCCGAGCCAACCACAAGGTTCGAGGGCGTGCCCTACCCCCCGGGTGCGTCCTCCATCCTTGTCGTTGACTCGTGGACCCCCCTGACTTGTTCTCGACGCCAAAAATTCCTATAAATATAGAAACCCCCAGAAATAAACCCAGATCGGGAGTTCCACCACCGCAAGCCTCTGTAGCCACCAAAAACCAATCAGGACCCTATTCCGGCACCCTGCCGGAGGGGGAAATCATCACCGATGGTCATCTTCATCATCCCGGCGGTCTCCATGACAAGGAGGGAGTAGTTCACCCTCGGGGCTGAGGGTATGTACCAATAGCTATGTGTTTGATCTCTCTCTCTCTCTCTCGTGTTCTTGATTTGGCACAATCTTGATGTACCACGAGCTTTTCTATTATAGTTGGATCTTATGATGTTTCTCCCCCTCTACCTTCTTGTAATGGATTGAGTTTTCCCTTTGAAGTTATATTATCGGATTGAGTCTTTAAGGATTTGATAACACTTGATGTATGTCTTGCATGTGCTTATCTGTGGTGACAATGGGATATTCACGTGATCCACTTGATGTATGTTTTGGTGATCAACTTGCGGGTTCTGTGACCTTGTTAACTTATGCATAGGGGTTGGCACACGTTTTCATCTTGACTCTCCGGTAGAAACTTTGGGGCACTCTTTGAAGTTCTTTGTGTTGGTTTGAATAGATGAATCTGAGATAGTGTGATGCATATCGTATAATCAAATCCACGGATACTTGTGGTGACATTGGAGTATCTAGGTGACATTAGGGTTTTGGTTGATGTGTATCTTAAGGTGTTATTTTAGTACGAACTCTAGGGCTGTTTGTGATACTTATAGGAATAGCCCAATAGATCGATCACAAAGAATAACTTTGAGGCGGTTTCGTAACCTACAATAATCTCTTCGTTTGTTCTCTACTATTAGTGACTTTGGAGTGACTCTTTGTTGAATGTTGAGGGATTGCTATATGATCTAATTATGTTATCATTGTTGAGAGAACTTGCACTAGTGAAAGAATGAACCCTAGGCCTTGTTTCCAAGCATTGCAATAACGTTTTCACTCACTTTTACCACTAGTTACCTTGCTGTTTTTATATTTTCAGATTACAAAAACCTATATCTACCATCCATATTACACTTTTATCACCATCTCTTCGCCGAACTAGTGCACCTATACAATTTACCATTGTATTGGCTGTGTTGGGGACACAAGAGACTCTTTGTTATTTGGTTGCACGGTTTTTTGAGAGAGACCCTGTTCATCCTACGCCTCCCACGGATTGATAAACCTTAGGTCATCCACTTGAGGGAAATTTTCTACTATCCTACAAAACTCTGCACTTGGAGGCCCAACAACGTCTACAAGGATAAAATTGCGTAGTAGAAATCAAGCTCTTTTCTGACGCCGTTGCCAGGGAGGCTAGGTAAGCGGCACTCACACCCCGTCAACTAAGCTTTTTTCTAGCGCCGTTGCCGGGGAGGTTAGTGCTTGAAGGTATATCTTTAGATCTTGCAATCGAATCTTTTAGTTTCTTGTTTTATCACTAGTTTAGTCTATAAAAGAAAACTACAAAAAATGGAATTGAGGTTGCTTCATATGCCTCATCTTTATAATGTCTTTCGTGAAAATGATGGAAAGGAAAATTTTGCTCAAGTGTTAGGAGAAGTTTATAAAATGTTTGGCACTAAATCTTTGACTGATGAGCATGATTGCAATGTTGTTAGTATGAATTCTTTGAATACCCATGATGCTAATTATATGGAAAGTCACAAGCTTGGGGATGCTATGTTTGATGAGGATGATATTTTTTGCCCGCCAAGTTTTGATGAGCAAATTTACTATGATGATAGCATGCCTCCTATTTATGATGATTATATTGATGAAAGTGGGTTTGAAAGAGTGTTAACTCTAGGTACTAATGATCCCACTATTTTGGAGGGTGTTGAATCTTTTCATAATATTGATAAAAGTGGATTTGGAGAGGTCATGACTTTATTTAGTGATGAATCCACTATTTCGGAAGAGGTTCCAATTGATTATGAGAACAAAGTTGCTATCTATGATGATTATTGTGATGACATGTATGCCATAAAGAATAATGATAACCATGAACCTTGTCATCATGATTTTAATTTTCAATTGGATTATGCCTCACAAGATAGTTATTTTGTTGAGTTTGCTCTCACTACTATGAATGAGAAGAATTTTGCTTATGTAGTGAGTAGTAAAATTTCTATGCTTGTGCATCCTGAGAATAATGCTTTGTGTGATAGTTATATTGTTGAATTCATTCATGATGCTACTGAAAATTACTATGAGAGAGGAACATGTGCTCTTACATATTGCAATAATATCAAGTTTCCTCTCTATGTGTTGAATTTTTTTAAGTATTGCTTGTTTTACCTTCCTATCCTAGTTGATTCTTGTTCCCATGAATTGTTTGCTCACAAAATCCCTATGCATAGGAAGTGGGTTAGACTTAAATGTGCTTATCGTATGCTTCGTGATGCTCTCTTTGTGTTTCAATTCGTATCATTTATGTGAGCATCATTGAAATTATCACGCCTAGCTAAAAAGGCATTAAAGTAAAGCACTTGTTGGGAGACAACCCAATATTTACGCCTACTATTTTTGAATGTTCACATGATTAAGCTATTGTATTAATCATGTTTTATAGCTTTTGTTTCAATAAAGTGCCAAGTAAAAACTTTGGGATAGTATGGATGATAGTTGACTCAATTCTGTCCAAAAACAGAAACTCTTGTGCCTAGTCACATAATTGTAAAAATCACTGGAGCGTCGAAAAATTCTGATTTTTTTATAGTCTATTGATATACAAATTACCCAGGTTGTCGTAATGTTTCAGAATTTTTGGAGCTAGGGAAGTATGATTCCTCTTGCATTCTTTACGGACTGTTCTGTTTAGACAGATTGCTGTTATGTTTGCATTGTTTGCATATGTTTGATTGTTTAATGATTCTATTCGAGGATAAGACTATTAAATATGCAGAGGCATTTAGTATGCAATGTCAAATAATAATGTTAGTGATTTGCTACAGTAGAGAATGATAAGGTTTATGCGTTGATTTATACTTACTTATCCCACGAGTTCTTGTTGAGTTTTGTGTGGATGAAGTTTTTAAGATTTAGGGGAACCGCGCTATGAAAGGAATTAAGGAGACACAAAAGCTCAAGCTTGGGGATTCCCAAGGCACCCCTAATTAATATTTCAAGAAGTCTCAAGCATCTAAGCTTGGGGATGCCCTGGTTGGCATCCCACCTTTCTTCTTCAACAATGATCGGTCAGTTTTGGTTGAACCTAAGTTTTTGCTTCTTCACATGATATGTGTTATCCTTGCAATGTCATTTTATTTTGTTCTGCTTGCTGTTTGAATAATAGCCCAAGATCTGAAATTCTTAAATGTTAGAGAATTTTCACATAGTTACATAATTATTCGACTACTCATTGATCTTCACTTATATCTTTTGGAGTAGTTTGTCATTTGCTCTAGTGCTTCACTTATATCTTTTTAGAGCACGGTGGTAGTTTTTTTGTGGAGAAATTGTTGAACTCTCATGCTTCACTTATATTATTCTGAGAGTCTTTAAACAGCATGGTAATTTGCTTTGGTTATGAATTTAGTCCTAATATGATAGCCATCCAAGAGGGATATAATAAAAACTTTCATATAAAGTGCATTGAATACTATGAGAAGTTTGATTCCTTATGATTGTTTTGAGATATGAGGATGATGATATTAAAGTCATGCTAGTGAGTAATTGTGGATTGTAGAAATACTTGTGTTAAAGTTTGTGATTCCCGTAGCATGCACGTATGGTGAATCGTTATGTGATGAAGTCGGAGCATGATTTATTTATTTATTGTCTTCCTTATGAGTGGTGGTCGGGGACGAGCGATGGTCTTTTCCTACCAATCTATCTCCCTAGGAGCATGCATGTAGTACTTTGTTTCGATAGCTAATAGTCTTTTGCAATAAGTATGTGATTTCTTTATGACTAATGTTGAGTGCATGGATTATACGCACTGTCACCATTCCACCATTGCTAGCCTGTCTAGTACCGCGCAACTTTCGCCGGTACTATACACCCACCATATACCTCCCTCAAAACAGCCACCATACCTACCTATTATGGCATTTCCATAGCCATTCCGAGATATATTGCCATGCACCCTACTCCTGCTTTGTGGTGGATTGGCCTCGAGGTGGGCTGAGGTTGAACTAGTACAGTGGAAGAACAACCTCAGGAGGTGTGTTCTTGAGCTGGTGAGGGAGAGGATGGTCTCAATGATCCGATCCCCTTCTATGGTGTTGGCTAAGCCTTATTTATAGTGGCCTCTGTCCTCTTCCCCAAAATGATGGCGGGAAGGGATCCCAGAACGGCCAAATTGGAAGGAAGACAACTAGTATATCTTATCCTGACGAAAGGTGGTCTTCGCCTGCAAAGCTTCTAGTCGTGACATTGTGGTGGGCTCGGCGGTGACCTTCTTCCTGCCATCCTGGCGGTCCGGGTCTTGTTTCATGGAAATGGAAACCTTTGGTTGATTCCTCGGGACTCCGCGCTTGTGCTTGCCTCTTTAGCACCAAAGAGGAAATGGTTGTACTGCGTCCGCTGGCGCCCGCCTAACCTTGGTCATCATGGCTTGCATCATCCTAACCTTATGAGGTGGAGTCTTGCATAGATATCTCCGCTCCTCATGAGCCAACCTAAGGAGGCCGCTCTTTCTGGAGGTCTTGGCGTCGTCCGCCTCGCGAGGGTCTTGTGTTGTTGATGCTGAAGGTGGGCCATACTAGGCCGTCGATGGAGCCATGTCGTGGTCCGCTGGCAGGCAAGTCTGGGTACCCCCGTTCCCAGAACGATGACAATATGTGCTTGTGCTCTTTTTCACCTGCTACCAAAAAACCCCCAACGTGGAATAATGCCTCTTTCAAGGAGTAGTATCCAAGTCGGGGCTGCGGTGGCTCCATCTTGTCAGTTCACAGAAGGACACACTTGTATCTGCAACAAAATTCATAAGAAGGTATTACCAAGAAGTGCTTCAAGTATGGCAGAAGTGACACATTTATGTACATTTATGTACATCACATTTTGTAAAGAAAAAAGGTTAGCACTGCATATGTGTAATACACTTCATATGTACTCAGTATAGAAACACCCTGAAAAAGGATCTACATGGAGACTTAAATTAAACGGCACGGTTGTAGCGGGTTAGCCTCACTCCTCTCTTTGGAACTTCATTCAGGCCAAACATAACTCGCCCAATGAAATCATCCTTAACAAAGTCTTTGTCTTTAACAATGACCTCGATATAGCACGAATGGATGCATTCCTTCGGGAAGGCAAATACCTAGGTACACTCAGTGTTAGTGTTCTTCTCAAAGTGATGGATGGTGCACCTGTAATTTCCAAGCTTAATCTCCACATATGGGTCATAGATCCCAATCACATAGAAACATCTTCTCCAGAAGGTGAAATGTCCTTCTGATCTTGTCACGTGCTACTAGAAAACCCCAAGGTGAGATACTGTCTCTTCAAGGATTAGTCCCCAGGCCATGGTTACAGTGGCTATATCTTGTGAGTTCATAGAAGGTCACACTTGTGTGTGCAACAAAATCCGTGAATAGATATTACCGAAAAGAGCTTCAAGTATAGTAGAAGTGACACATCATTACGACCAACAGAGTAGGATTGGTGATAAAACATGGTAAGTCATGGGGTTATTACTGTGTAATGCTACACCGCTAGATCATAGATGCATTATCCTTTCATCCCTCATTCCAAGCATGATCCAAAATTTTCTTTAGTTGTATCCTAAAAAACCTTAATATATCTTGCAAATTCTAGCAACAATAGAGAAATAGGTACTTGCAACAACACATTTAAACTTGAACGAGAAATTTTAGCAAACTAAATAAACAGTATACTACATGCTTAAGGATATATACAAAAATAGTTTGTTGTTTGACATCCCGGTTGCACTAAAGAACTTCACTTTGGCTAGCATGGTTTAGTTAGATCCTAGTACTAGAGAAGATAAAAAGTGTACAACTTTGAAAAATCTAAACCAGGCTACGCTAATAGAGATTGTTGTTCACAAAGTAATAACTAACATATTTCACTTCCTAAAAATGGAAGTTCAAATTTCTGACCAGGAACAAGCAATTTTAGAAGTTCACGAAGCAGAGGGATAAAACATAACTGACGTTGGCCCATTATGTTTTACTTAAAGAAAAAAAATGCAAAATCAAATTTCGTCTACTAATACATATTTAACAATAAAACGTGGTTGTGAGAAGTTGTTTTAGGTGCTTTCTATTTCCGAAAAACCTCTGAAATTTAAATATTTATTTATCGACTTTAAGAAAATCTTACGACATGTTTTATAATTTGAAACTTATGAAATTTCAACTTAAAAAAATGGCCCTCTTGAAAATTTCATTTTCTAAATTTGCACTTAAGAAAATTGATTTTTGAAAAAAAGAGGAACTTATGGGAATTCAAAATTTCTGTGGAGCTGAAAAAATGCCATGTCTATAAGGCCTCACCCTAGCCCGATAACGCGGCGCTAGAACACTAGTTATTTTAGCAGACATGCCTGCGTGGGCCCCACCCTTGGCCCGATAACGTGCCAACTACTCAAGCGCACGCGCCTGTGTGGCCCAAATGCGTATCCTGACAACATGACTCCAGCACAGCAACTATTTTGGTGCATGTGCCGGCATGAGCTCCATCCCCTGGACTAATAGCTCCAGCTTGCTAGTTGCAACACAAGTGCCTTCTTCGTCCCCACTCCTTGTCCTGACGTCATAGCTCAAGCATGCCAGCTATTGCAGTGCACTCACATATCTGGCCTCACCCTTGACCCGGCAATGTGGCTCTTGCATGCCAGCTTTGGCACCATACGTGTGTGGGTGGTCTCCACCCCTTCCCTTACATCGCGACCCCAACATGGCTCCCAGTGAGCTCTCTGGCACAAACGATGAGAAAAATAATGTCATGGCATCCCCACCTAGTGTTCTCAAGTGTGTCTTGGCTCACTACATGTGTGGTAAACTATGGAAGAGTGAATTCGTTATCAACTTAGGAAGCTTTTTCCTGGCCGTCATTTTCCCTCCTCCGTGTGCTCAAGTTATCTCTCTTTACCTTTCGGTCCAATTAAATTTTTGACAATGGAGAAAGTATTTGTCACATGAATGACCTATTTTGTCTAATTCTTTCTTTGTGCGCATTCCCTAGTAGTCTGCGCATGAGTACATATGCAATATCTTTTCATCCCAAAGTTGTATACTTTAGCTTTTAGTAAGGAAATATCATTCATTTGTTCCCTTTATGTTTTATTTTATTTTAGAGAGTTATAAACGTAGTAAGTCATGTACGGAGCTTGGTATTCTCATGTGAGACACACCGCGTTGTGAGAATGATTGTTTGTACACCATGTTACCATTCTTGAAGATGTGCACGGTTGGTATGGAAGATGCCAAATATGCGTCATGTTATGTCCGTCACCCCATGGCACACGCCTTAGAAAATGCGACTGAGTCACCATCCACTACATGAAATCAATATAAAAAATAGCACGCTACAAAATTTAGCTCCGCCCTTCACTAGTACAACGAGCTCCTAAACAAACGGTTTTTAACCCCTTTCCGCGACGACATTTGGAACCGTCGCCAGGTGAGTGTGGGCGATGGGGGGTCCTTCCCACATGACGCAGAAACCGTCGGGGATATGCCCGCCTGGCACACACGTTCGGCAAAAAGAGGTCGTGTGCGACCGGCGAGCGCTCAAATACGGAAATACGTACATTAGAGCTAAAAAATACAATTATACAGCAAAATTGTTTCCGGTCGCAAGTACATCCCACACAGACGGTCCCCTCTAAAGGTTTCCATTCGTATGTACATTCCACACAGTCGCTCCAAGGAAAACGTTTCCGTTCACAGGTACATCACACACAATTTTTCCCGTTAAATTGCTTGCGTTATTCAATATATCACGCACGGTCCATGGAAGAAACTGTGTGGCAAAGGTTGTCCATCACACACAGTTTTCATGTGGTAAATGTTTGCGCAAGGTGGCCTAACGCAAACAGTTTTCAAGAGAAAGTCGTGTGTGATTGTTCATTGATCCAACATGGTTTATTCCTAGAAACTGTGTGCGTTGCCTGAAGTCATCGCCCACGGTATATTTTCAACAACCATTTGCAATAGCAAAACCCAATTAGCAGGTAATTATCCGATTATTCATAATCCATTTATTAATCTAATTGAGAACTCATATTAAGCACACAATATATTTCATTTCATAATTGAAATACATCAGAGTACAACATCATATAGCTTCAGCACTCATCTACCCCATTACACAACTACACCAGGACCAAGTTTCACATGCAACATCTATAACCTTTCAAAAATAGCATCATAGATGGTACATAGACAGATGTATCTCATCTGGAAAACTGCTGAAGCAGAAGGCAAATATTGAGCCTTCATTGATGTTGAAGGTCTTTGTTACTTTAGGCCAGTGCTTGAGGATGATTGACCGTCCATCCTTCGTCCTCTTCAGGAACACTTCAATATTGAACCGTGGGTGTTGTATGAATACCTTCCTCGCCTCCTGACCATACAGGTGGTTTGAGAGGTAATCATCAGTGAACTGCTTTGGAAAGGCCTGAAAACAAGGATATGCATAAATATCTTCTCTATATTGGAAATGGGGCAAAGGAATAAAAAAGGCAAGGTATAATAGTTAGTACCATCCTGTAGTGAACTGATGTCTTCTTCATTGTGCAGACAAAGATCTTCTTGTTTTTTGTCGCTAATTTCTTTATCCTAACAATCTTTCTGAGTTTCTTGACTTGACTGATATTCATGGACAACTCATTTCCCCATATGCAAAAAGGGTCGAACAGTGGGTCAAAACCTCTGACAGCAGGACCTACATGTGCAAGACCAAATTGTTAAAAACCTAAATATTAGAATGGTTCCTGCAATTGCACAATAATGTGCTATTAGACAACGGACCATGCACGTGCTAACCTCGATTGTAAACCTCGGTGCTTCCCATTGTTTCCCTGCAACACATATAAGGTAGTTAGTCATCAGGTTAAGTAAGGGTTCGCATGCTATCAGTAAAATATGTTGATGAAAAATAATCACATTGCAGATTCATCAGATTAATTGAAGCCACACGGAAAACCCATTTATCCAAACCAAGCATGATTAAGAACTAGGAAATATAGCACTTGTATATGTTTCTCTTGTATTAGTGCAGCCAAATTCGATTTATTCCTCACATGCACAACAATACAAAATTCTACCCACGACAATTGGACATCGCAATGCAGAATTGAACCAAGCAGTTAACTATACACCACAACAAATGAACCAAACATTAACTGAGCACCACATTGCATAATATAACATACTCCTAATAGAAGATCTGACAGTTAACCAAACAGTTATATACAACAATTGTAGCAATTGTATTTGTTTCTCATGTATTTACTACAGCCAAATTCAATTTATTCCTCACATGGTATACAATAATAGAATGCACCCACAATTTTGTAAAGATAAAGTCGATTTATTTCTCACATGGAAGACAATACAAAATTGCAGCCTGAAGAATTGAACATCACATTTGCAGAATCGAACCAAACAGTTAACTGAAGACAACAACTAATTAACAAAATAGTTAATAGTGAGCACCACACTGCACGACATATAGAACATATAGACTAGAGAAACAGATTGCATGGTAAAATTAGATAACACAATTCACTAGAATTTGTGAAGGAAAGGCAGGAGCAGCACACGCAACGGGTAAACCGAGCATGCTTAACCGGTGTAGCTAGCAAATGGCAAGGTGCTCCTTTAAGATCTGGGGGTCGGCACGAATGGCAGCCATCGCGACCTCATCCGCGTGTGCGGCCGCGATTTGCTTCTCCGCAGGCAAATGCTCCTTGAGGTCCTGGCTATACTGCGTGCACCATGGCTTAGGCCGGCTCTTATTTAGTGGAGGGGTCGGTGGTTTGGGTGGAAGGTGTCGCGCTCGCGCCGGCGGTAGGGGCATGTGGGATGTGGAAGGAGTAGGAGGATGGGGGTCGGGTGTGGATTACCTGCCTGGATAGGCGAGGCCGAGGAGTGTGAAGGAAGGTCGCCGGCGAGGAGGCGGCGGCGCTACAAGCAAGTTGTGAAGGTTTGAAGTTGGAAAGGAAGGCGGAAAGAGGGGAAATGTGGCTTTTGGTAAGGGGGAGGGGGTGGGGAGGTAGATATTTCCACGGAAGCCGAAAATTTGGAATCGCTTCAGCCAAAAAACTGGCGCGGAAAGTGTCATCAGACACGGTCCCTTATTGAGAACCGTGTACGATATGTGAACATCACAAACGATTCAGATAGCTTAACCCGTGTGTGTTGAGTTTGAACGTCAAAAGTTTTGGTTCGAATTTCCCTGGTTATAGTGGTCATCCACGTCATTGCATAATTTGGGTACACAAAGGAGACTAACTGTGTGCGATCTACTAGATTTATAGTACTATACACCGATGGTGCTCCAAAATATTTTGTGCTGCATCTCACACGGTTGGTGATAATAAACTGTGTGCGATCTACTTGATTTATCGTCTTGATCATTTGAATTACGTAATGGAGTCACAGCTACAAAGGATGGTGTTTGAATTGTTAGAACTTTTATCTCCAGTGAACATGTAACTATAGGTGTGCCGTCAAAAAAATTGGAATTATTCAGGGTTCGTTTGTACATTTTTATACATTAACTGGGTTTTCCAGGCATTTTATGCGCATAATTCAAATTTGAACAACATGCACATGCTCCACTGCATATAAACTTATTGAAAAATCAAATATGTATCCTTGGTTTTTTTTGAAAATTAATATGTGTCCTTGGTTGCATGCTTAGGTCCCATTCAAGAAATGGGAATGAATTTCAAACACCCTACCACTGTCACTCAGCCGCAAACATTGAGATACCTGGTGTTTAAATTTTAGTAAATCCAAAATTCGTTTGAAATTCATGAAACTTGGCATGCTATCATGTAGCGGCATCAACATGCCGTGGTAAAATTTTTGTCCCATTTGGGGCAGGTTTGGGTATAAGCTTCTCACAAACCAGAGCTTCTCACAACAAGCATGATGGTTTCGGTAGGGAACGTGCCACCTTTGGGGACGAAACGATATCCGTTGCCTCTTATTGCTTTAAAAAAATTTCGAGTGTCAACATAGAACAACAAGAGTGTTGTGTGCAATTTTGGAATTTTTCGGGGTTCGTTTGGACATTTTTGTGCATTAACTGAGTTTTCAATGCATTTATGTGCATAATTCAAATTTGAACTACATGCACATGCTCTAGTGCATATAAATTGGTTAAAAAATCAAATCTGTGTCGTTGGGTGCATGCTTAGGTCCCATGCAAGAAATGGGAATGAATCTCAAACACTAGGGCACCGTTGATTGCCGGCAAAACATTGAGATGCCCAGTTTTTAAATTCTAGTAAATCCAAAACTCGTCTGAAATTCATGAAACTTGGCATGCTATAATGGAGCGGTATCAACATGCCGTCGTACAAATTTTGTCCCATCTGGGGCAGGTTTGGGTATATGCTTCTCACAAACCGGAGCTTCTCACAACAAGCATGATGGTTTTCGGTAGGGAACGTCCCACCTTTGGGGACGAAACGATATCCATTGCCTCTTATTGCTTTCAATTTTTTTCTCGTGTCAACATAGAACAACAGGAGTGTTGTGTGAATTTTTGTGATTTTTCGGGGTTCGTTTGGACATTTTTATGCATTAACTGAGTTTTCAATGCATTTATGTGCATAATTCAAATTTGAGCTACATGCACATGCTCCAGTGCATATAAATTGGTTGAAAAATCAAATCTGTGTCCTTGGGTGCATGCTTAGGTCCCATGCAAGAAATGGGAATGAATTTCAAACACCAGGGCACCGTTGATTGCCGGCAAAATATTGAGATGCCTGGTTTTTAATTTCTAGTAAATCCAAAACTCGTCTGATATTCATGAAACTTGGCATGCTATCATGGAGCGGCATCAACATGTCGTGGTACAAATTTTGTCCCATTTGGGGCAGGTTTGGGTATATGCTTCTCACAAACCGGAGCACAACAAGAATGATGGTTTTTGGTAGGGAACGTCCCACCTTTGGGGACGAAACGATATCCATTGCCTCTTATTGCTTTCAATTTTTTTCTCGTGTCAATATAGAACAACAGGCGTGTTGTATGAATTTTTGTGATTTTTTGGGGTTCGTTTGGACATTTTTATGCATTAACTGAGTTTTCAATGCATTTATGTACATAATTCAAATTTGAACTACATGCACATGCTCGAGTGCATATAAATTGGTTGAAAATCAAATCTGTGTCCTTGGGTGCATGCTTAGGTCCCATGCAAGAAACGGGAATGAATTTCAAACATTAGGGCACCGTTGATTGCCGGCAAAACATTGAGATGCCTGGTTTTTAAATTCTAGTAAATTCAAAACTCGTCTGAAATTCATGAAACTTGGCATGCTATCATGGCGCGGCATCAACATGCCGTGGTACAAATTTTGTCCCATTTGGGGCAGGTTTGGGTATATGCTTCTCACGAACCGGAGCTTCTCACAACAAGCATGATGGTTTTCGGTAAGGAACGTCCCACCATTGGGGACGAAATGATATCCATTGCCTCTTATTGTTTTCAATTTTTTTTCTCATGTCAACATAGAACAACAGGAGTGTTGTGTGAATTTTGTGATTTTTGGGGTTTGTTTGGACATTTTTATGCATTAACTGAGTTTTCAATGCATTTATGTGCATAATTAAAATTTGAACTACATGCACATGCTCCAGTGCATGTAAATTGGTTGAAAAATCAAAATTGTGTCCTTGGGTGCATGCTTAGGTCCCATTCAAGAAATGGGAATGAATTTCAAACACCAGGGCACCGTTGATTGCCGGCAAAACATTGAGATGCCTGGTTTTTAAATTATATTAAATCCAAAATTGTGTTAACCATTGACGTGACGCCACGTGTCTTGGTTTTAATGGCTGTAGGAGGTGCCGTGCGGACAGCTGCTTGACCTTGACTGAACGGGAGGCGTGTGAGCGCCGTCCGGTGCGCAGGCTGACCGAGAGGCGTGCAAGCTTCCTCAAGTGTGCAGGCTCACTAGGAAGAGTGAGAGTTGTACGCTGCACAAGCTCACTGGGAAGCGAGCCCTTTGACTTCCATGGCCACCCGCCTTGCTCGCATCCTCTCCATTAATGGCGCCCAAGCCACAGTTTAATTCACTTTTTAAATATAAAACACTCATCGCCAAACGTTTTAGTTAGAACACCCGTATGCAAACCGACAGCTTCCTCAGGAAGCCAAGAGAAAATGTGCCGAGCAGGATTTCTGCAGCTCTTGATCGCAAACAATTTAGATAGAACACCCGTATGCAAAGTGAGAGCAGCGCATGATTTGTTCATCCCTTCAACGCAAACGGTTGTTTTGGACGACTCGTGTGCTACCACGTACAAACAATTTGGTAAGATTTGCATTTGTCATATTGGGTATGTTGCCATTTGTCAACCTGAAAAGATTTACATTTGTTGATCTAGTAACGTTGCCATTTGTCAATCCTTGTAACACCGTGATTTGTCAAAATATGCACCTAGAAATCATTAGCACTGTGTATTTTTGCAACTAAAATTCAGTAATTAAGCATAGATTTCATTCATAGATTAAGCAGTCGTTCTTAATTTATACAAACAGTTCAACTCGACAGCTGAACCGACCAAACTTCTCCCCAATAGTTGCCAACCACGTTCTGAAATAGCTAGTTCAACTATATATACTAGCTAATTTTAAGTACGTTGTACAGTTCGACCACACATCTATAGTCACATGAACTGAACAAAATAGCCCCTAAATACCACTACTACCACGGAGGGGCTTTGTGCTACTTCCGACAGCCTCTCCTCTGCCGAGCGCGCTCAGTAAGAGGCAGAGGAGGAGGAGGAGCCTACCGACGAGCTGAACAAATGCAATACGGTGCCTGCCGCTGCTGCACGTTCAGCGATGCTTGCCAGCTCGAACGCCCACTGCCGCTCCAGGCGATCCCTCTCGAAGCGGCCGGACTGCTTGTAGATCTCCTGATTCCTCGCCTCTGCGTCGGCGTGTGCTGCGGCCACGGCTGCGGTAAGGCTCTTTGTGTGCTCGACGAGGCGCTCCTCCTCCTCCCGCAGGAACTCGATGTAGCGCGCAAGGTCGCTGACGCACGTGCAGGCCTCCACCTCCGCCTCCCTCCTTCGGGCGGCGGTGGCAGAGCGGGTGATCATCCCGGCGGTCGACGGTGGGCTGGCGGCCATGGTGGCCGACGATGGGGTGGCGGCCACGACAACCACCTCCCGCCTTCGGGCCGTGGTGGCGGAGCGGGTGATGGCCACGGTGGCCGGCAGTGGGGTGGCGGCCACGACGGCCACCTCCCTCCTTCGGGCCGCGGCGGCAAAGCGGGAGATGGCCCTGGCTTTCGACGGTGGTGTGGCGGCAATAGCGGCCAGCAACAGCTTCCGACGGGCAGCGGCGGCGGAGCGTGTGGTGGGTGTTCCGCACACACCCAACAGGGACGCCACGCACACTACACTACGCCGGGGACTAGGCCGCCGCGGTGAGCCTCCCAGCTGGAGCTGTCCTCTGATGACGGAGGAGTGGCTGAGCGACGTTGAAGGACCGGTGCCCTTGGCGATTGTGGGAGAAGCAGACGAGAAAATGCGACGCAGGACTCGCCGACCATGAGGGTTTTTATAGCAAGCCGACAAGCATTGGGATTTTGGGGGATTTCACCGAGTCGGGCGGGAAGCTTGCGCGGGAACCTGCGAGGTTGCGTGGGAACGGGCTCACCGACGATTCATTGGCGCCACCGTTTGGCCAAAAGAACGCCCCCGCGCGCTGCGCAAGCTTGCGCTGTAAGCCGTCTGCAGCAGCAGGGTGACAGGACGTGCGAGAGGAGGATGAGAGGACACGTACACATACAATTAACAAAAAAATGTTTGTGATTTAATTACCTACTATACCCCCGTCCTGGTTTATAAGTAGGATTTAACTTATAAAATACGAATGCATGTCACCATAGATTATATCGTTGGAGTCGTATTTGAACATAGTTTCCAGCTATACAATTTTTGTAACATGCATTAACACTTTTTTGGTTAAATTTAAGGTTATACACCAGCAAGCGTTTGCCCACAACACACACGGCTTATTCCATCACAAACAGCTCTGATGGATCAACTGTCTGCCACGTATCGCACACGCAACTCTAATCTGATTCATGCTTGATGTCTCCGACATCGCTCGCATAGTTCATATTATTTTCCACGTATCACTGTGCCGTCCTCTGCTCGCGTCCCTCGGCAAGCTCTGCTCACGGTTAGGCGCCGCAACGCGCTGTGCTCGCCGTTAGGTGCCGCGGCGCGCTCTGTCGCGTCCGTTGGCGCGCTCTGCTCGCGTCCGTCGGCCCGCTCGGCTTGTGGACAGCTATTCCTTGAGGCGACCGTCGAGCGCTCTGCTCGCGTCCCTCCGCGCGCGCTCTGCCAGCGGTTGGCCGTGTGCACGATCACGTCGGGGGCCCCATATGCATGCGGTTGTGCCGCGCGAGTTGCCACGTGATGCAGTTACATGCGACACGATGGAGTTACGCAGTGCAAATTAGAACTGCCATCAGGGCCTCCCGATATTCTTGGCTGTCCGGCTTCCCCTTTAATTCTCGTGGCCATTATAACCTTAGTCTCTTCAAGCTTTCGATCGCGCCCCACAACACAACAAACACACCCACGACGACACATAGAGAGGGGATGTCCGGCGGCGCTCCAATGGAGTTCGGCGAGCATAGATTGGAGACCCACGCGAGGGAGACGGATCTCTCGGTGGTGTACACCATCGACCCGGCCGTGGTGGACGACTACATCAACAACGTTGAGCAGTTGCTTGCTGGAGACAAGTAGAAGGTGGTCGTCATCGACCTCCAATACACCGCCGGTCATCTCGGCATAGATCAGAAGGTTGCCGTCGCCCAGTTGTGCGTGCGCCATCATGTCCTCATCTACCACTACTGCATGGCCACAGAGCCTTGCGACCGTTTCAACAGGTTTGTCAACATCACTCACTACAAGTTCGCCACGGTGGATACCACCAACGATGTAAAAGCGCTCAGTTTTACGGGCTTGGCCTGCAAGAACCTTGTCGAAATTCGTGACCACTACATGATCTGGGGAAGCACGAAGAAGGACTCCCTAGTCAAACTCGCCTCGGCCATCGTCGACCCCTACTACGAAAAGATGAAGCAGGATGCCCAGAGAATAAGTCTCGTATCCTGGCAAGGGGCCTGGATGCGGCAACTGGATGAACCTCACCTCAGGTTCGCAGCCAAGAGTGTGTACACATGCTACGAGATGCACAGGCGGATCGTTGACATGCGGAAGTGCCTCGTTACCCAAATTGACGAGCCCGGATCGAGCCACAAGCAGAGCAAGCGTCACAAGAAGTAGATGATGATTAGATGATCGTTTATGCTAGTTAATCATGCATGTAATATATAGTTTGCTTTATTGGTGTGTGTGGAAATGTCATGTGTGTAGTAGCCACCTATGTAATTATGCATGTAATAGTTTACTTTGGTGTGTGCAAATGCCATGGTTGTAGTAGCCACCTATGTAAGTGGATGTTTAATTTGGTTATGCAAGCATGTCCTTATAAGTGTGTGTATATATATATATGATGTTGTTCTGTATGCAATCCCATCGCACAACACACATGTCTTATTAGCAGCAACCGTTTGTGTTATTATCGGTCTTCACACACATTTCTGATTACAGACATGTTTGCCGCGTATCACACACATCTTGTTAAGTTGAACCGTTTCTGTTCTCATGTCTCAACGCAAACAGTTCATCCGAGTGAACTGCATGCCGTATATCGCACACACCTTGATCTGGCTGACCGTTTCTTTTGTGCTGCCTAATCACAAACAGTTCATCTGAGTGAACTGTATGCTGTGTATCGCACACGCCTTCATCTAGCTTCCCGTTTTTGTTCCTCCTCATCGCAAATAGTTAATTGAACTGAACCGTATGCCCTTCATCGCACACGCAACTAAAACCTGAACCGTGTTTGATGCATCCGTCATCGCAAATGTTCTTCACAGTTCTGACGGTTTTCATACAGCACCGTTTGCGATTATTGCATCGCAGAAAGTTTCTCGAAGGGTCTCTGATCGTAGTGTCGCGTTAGCAGCATCCTACAGTAGTGCTTCTCCAGATGCTATAAAAGTTATAGGATGCTAATAGTGTGCTATATTAGGAAATAGCCTTTTGGACAATTCTTTTCAATATATAACAATTTTAAGGCGTGCATAACTTGAAAGGGTGAAGACTTTGGGAGGAAATAGAATAAGGCCGACACTGCTACTTGGAGATAGGATGAAGAGAGGTTGCTCTAATGTGGTGGTTGACTAGCTGGCACCGTCGACATGGTTGACATCGACTCTTACTTGCTAGATTTGGAGGTGGCTGACCCGTCCATTGGAGATGGGATGAAGAGTAACCACTGCCACTCACAAACCGCCTCCACAACTGTCTCTCATGATTCATGACTCCGCCAATGCCGGTCAAGAGACACCGCGCTGCCCTCGTTCACGAGCAGGTGGAAAACTGGTGAGAAGTTGGCTATGTTTGGTTGTGTGCATTGTTGTATGGGATTTTGTATGTGTTGCATCTCAAAGAGTGAGAGCGACTTGGGCTAATGCGGCAATTCCGGATGGGTTGTTGTGTGATACACGCAAAACACGACAACATTATTTTGTTTGGTGTTGAAATAGCGTGTTATATGTGAATAGCGCTCCAGTGAGTAAATTAGCTGAAACATAATCTGGACGTTCTACATATGTTGTAGTGTAATTGCAATGCTTGTAGTAAGCCGCTATTTTCCAATCTCCGGTATAATTGCACGATTTATCATATAGTACGGTTAAATTAAATGAATGAATCAAGATCCAATACTTCCAGGTTTGGTATAAGAAATATATCACTCCAAGAATATCAGTGCACAGACAAAATATTTAGCAAATATCCATCATAGGGTTTGTTCAGTTATGTACTTCACATTATGTTATGCAAAAAAAAGAATAACATTGCATATGTGTGATAAACTTTCATATGTTGTTAGTATAGAAATGCCCTCAAAAAATCTATTTGGGGACTTGAATTAAATGACACGGCTGTAGTGGGTCTACTCGTTCCTCTCTTTATAACATCATTCAGGTCAAACACAACTCACCCAATGAAATCATCTTTAACAATGACTATGATATAGTAGGATTGGATGCGTTCTTTCGGGAAGGAAAATACCTGGTTACCCTCGGGGTTAGTGTCCTCAAAGCGATGGGTGGAGCACTTGTAATATCCAAGATTCATCTACACATATGGGGCACAACTCCCAGTCACATCCTTTGCACGGAGGTCTTTGGCCTAGACAACACGCACATAGAGATACGACATCTTCTCCAAAAGGTCATATGTGCGTGTGCTGTTTTTCACCTGCTACCATAAAGCCCCCAACCTGGAATAATGCCTCTTTCAAGGAGTAGTATCCAGGTCGGGGCTGCGGTGGCTGCATCTTGTCAGTTCATAGAAGGACACACTTGTGCCTGCAACCAAATCCATGACAAGGTATTACCATGAAGAGCTTCAAGTATGGCAGAAGTGACACATAAAGTTATGGTTGTACATTTATGTACATCACATTTTGTAAAGAAAAAAGGTTAGCACTACATATGTGTAATAAACTTCATATGTACTCAGTATAGAAACACCCTGAAAAGGGATCTACATGGAGACTTGAATTAAACGGTGCGGTTGTAACGGGTTAGCCTCACTCCTCTCTTTGGAACTTCATTCAGGCCAAACATAAATTGCCCAATGAAATCATCCTTAAACAAGTGTTTGTCTTTAACAATGACCTCGATATAGCAAAAATGGATGCATTCCTTCGGGAAGGCAAACACCTAGGTACACTCAGGGTTAGTGTTCTTCTCAAAGTGATGGTTGGTGCACCTTTAATTTCCAAGCTTAATCTCCACATATGTGTTACAGCTCCCAGTCACATACAAACATCTTCTCCAGAAGGTCAAATGTCCTTGTGCTCTTGTCACGTGGCACAAGAAAACCCCAAAGCGAGATACTGACTCTTTCAAGGATTAGTCCCCAGGCCATGGTTACGGTGGTTGTATCTTGCGAGTTCATAGAAGGTCACACTTGTGCATGCAACAAATCCATGAATAGATATTACCGAAAAGAGCTTCAAGTATAGTAGAAGTGACACATCATCTAGACCAACAGAGTAAGATTGATGATAAAACATGGTAAGTCATGGCGTTACTACTGAGTAATGCTACACCGCTAGATCATAGATGCATTATCCTTTAATCCCTCATTCCAAAAAACCTTAAGATATCTTGCAAATTCTAGCAACAATAGCGAAATAGGTACTTGCAACAACACATTTAAACTCGAATGAGAAATTTTTAGCAAACTAAATAAACTCTATACTGCATGCTTAAGGATAGATACGAAACTTGACACATAGAAATAGTTTGTTGTTTTACATCCCGCTTACACTAAATAACTTCACTTTGGCTAGCATAGTTTAGTTAGATCCTAGTACTAGAGAAGATAAACGGTATACAACTTTGAAAAATGTAGACCAGGCTACGCTAATAGAGATTGTTGTTCACAAAGTAATAACTAACATATTTCACTTCCTAAAAATGGAAGTTCAAATTTCCAACTAGGAACAAACAATTTTAGAAGTTCACGAAGCAATGGGATAAAACATAGCTTATGTGGCCCATTACGTTTTAATTAAAGAAAAAAATTCAAAATCAATTTTTTTGTTTACTGATACATTTTTAACGATAAAAGGTGGTTGTGAGAAGTTGTTTTAGGTGCTTTCTATTTATGAGAACCTCTCAATTTTGGCAATTTTAAAATTTTCTTTATTGACTTCAAGTAAATCTTACGACAGGTTTTATAATTTGAAAGTTATGAGGTTTCAACTTTAAAAAAAGCCGGCCCTCTTGAAAATTTCATATTCTAAATTTGCACTTACGAAAAGTGATTTTTGAAAAAAAAGATGAACTTATGGGAATTCAAATTTCCGTGGAGCTGAAAAAATGCCATGTGTATCAGGCCTCACCCTAGCCCGACAACACGGCGCCAGAACACTAGTTATTTTAACAGACATGCCTCCGTGGGCCCCACCCTTGGCCCGATAATGTGCCTACTATTCAAGCGCACACGCCTATGTGGCCCAAACGCATAGCCAGATGACATGACTCCAGCACGGCAACTATTCTGGTGCATGTGCCGGCATGAGCTCCATCCCCAGGACTGATAGCTCCAGCTTGCTAGTTGCAACACAAGTGCCTTCTTTCTCTCCACTCCTTGTCCCGACGTCATAGCTCAAGCATGCGAGCTATTCCAGTGCACGCACATATTTGGCCTCACCCTTGACCCGGCAATGCAGGTCTTGCATGCCAGCTTTGGCACCATACGTGTGTGGGTGGTCTCCACCCCTTCCATTACATCAGGACCAACACAGCTCCCAGTGAGCTCTCCGGCACAAACGATGAGGAAAATAATGTCCTGGTATCCCCACCTAGTGTTCTCAAGTGTGTCTTGGCTCTCTACATGTGTGGTAAACCATGGAAGAGTGACTTCGTTATCTACTTAGGAAGCTTTTTCCTGGCTGTCATTTTCTCTCCTCCGTGTGCTCAAGTTATGTCTCTTTACCTTTCCGTCCAATTAAATTTTTGACAAAGGAGAAAGTATTTTTTACATCAATGACCTATTTTGTCTAATTCTTTCTTTGTGCGCATTCCCTAGTAGTCCGCGCTTGAGTAGATAGGCAATATTTTTTTCATCCCAAAGTTGTATACTCGGCCTTTTAGTAAGGAAATATCATCCATTTGTCCACTTTATGTTTCATTTTATTTTAGAAAGTTAAAAACATAGTAAATCATGTGTGGAGCTTGGTATTCTCATGTGAGACACACCGTGTTGTGAGAATGATTGATTGTACATCACGTTACCATTCTTCAGGATGTGCATGGTTGATATGGAAGAGACTGCACATGCGTCATACTATGGCCGTCACCCCATGGCACATGCCTTAGAAAATGCGAATGAGTCACCGTCCACTAAATTAAATCAATTTAAAAAATAGCATGCTACAAAATTTAGCTCTGCCCTTCTCCAGATGCTATAAAAGTTATAGCATGCTAATAGTGTGCTATATTTGGAAATAGCCTTTTGGATAATTTTTTACAATATATCACAAATTTAAGGCTTGCATAATTTGCAAGGATGAAGACTTTGGGAGGAGATAGATTAAGGCCGACACTGCTACTTGGAGATTGGAGGAAGAGAGGATGCTCTAATGTGGTGGTTGGCTTGCTGGCACCGTCGGCATGGTTGACATCGACTCTTACTTGCTAGAGTTGGAGGCATGGCTGACCCCTTCATTGGAGATGGGATGAAGAGAAGCCACTGCCACTCACAAACCGCCTCTGCAACCGTCTCCCATGAGTCACGACTCGGCCAATGCCGGTCAAGAAATACCGCGCTGCCCTCAGTCACGAGCAGGTGGAAAACTAGTGAGAAGTTGGCTATGTTTGGTTGTATAAATTGTTGTATGGGTTTTTTTTTGTGTTGCATCTCAAAGAGTGAGAGCGATTTGGGCTAATGCGGCAATGCCTGATGGGCTGTTCTATGATACACGCAAAACACTACAACATTATTTCATTTAGTTTTGAAATAGAGTGTTATATGTGAATAGCGCTGCAGTGAGTAAATTAGCTAAAACATAATCAGGATGTTCTACATATGTTATAGTGACGCCATAGCATTGAAATAGCATGCTTTTTTTCTTTTCCTGTAATTTCAGTGCTTGTTGTAAGACGCCATTTTCCAATATCTTGTATAATTGCACGATTTATCATATAGTACGGTTAAATTAAAGGAATGAATCAAGATCCAAAACTTTCAGGTTTGGTATTAGAAATATATCACTCCAAGAATATCAGAGCACGGACAAAATATTTAGCAAATATCCATGATATGGTTTGTACAATTATGTAGTTCTGATTACGTTAAGCAAAAAAAAGGATAGCATTGCATATGTCTACTACACTTTCATATGTAGTTAGTGTAGAAATGCCCTCAAAAAATCTATTTGTGGACTTGAATTAAATTACACGGCTGTAGTGGGTCTGCCTCGTTCCTCTCTTTGGAACTTCCTTCAGGTCAAACTCAACTCACCCAATGGAATCATCTTTAACAATGACTATGATATAGGAGGATTTGATGCGTTCTTTCGGGAAGGCAAATACCTGGTTACACTCGGGGTTAGTGTTCTCAAAGTGATGGTGGTGCACGTGTAATATCCAAGCTTCATCTACACATATGGGTCACAGCTCCCAGTCACGTCCTTTGCATGGAGGTCTTTGGCCTTGACAACACGCACATAGAGATACGACATCTTCTACAAAAGGTCATATGTGCTTGTGTTCTTTTTCACCTACTACCATGAAACCCCCAACGTGGAATACTGCCTCTTTCAAGGAGGAGTATCCAGGTTGGGGCTACGGTGGCTGCATCTTGTTAGTTCACAGAAGGACACACTTGTGCCTGCAGCAAAATCCATGACAAGGTATTACCAAGATGAGCTTCAAGTATGGCAGAAGTGACACATCAAGTTATGGTTGTACATTTATCTACATCACATTTTGTACGAAAAAAGGTTAGCACTACATATGTGTAATACACTTCATATGTAGTCAATATAGAAACACCCTGAAAAAGGATCTACACGGAGACTTAAATTAAACGACGCATTTGTAGCGGGTTAGCCTCACTCCTCTCTTTAGAACTTCATTCAGGCCAAACATAAGTTGCCCAATGAAATCATCCTTAACAAAGTCTTTTTCTTTAACAATGACCTCGATATAGCAGGAATGGATGCATTCCTTCGGGAAGGCAAACACCTGGGTACACACAGGTTTAGTGTTCTTCTCAGAGTGATGGATGGTGCACCTGTAATTTCCAAGCTTAATCTCCACATATGGGTCACAGCTCCTAGTGACCTACAAACATCTTTTCCAGAAGGACAAATGTCCTTGTGCTCTTGGCCCGATAATGCGCCAACTATTCAAGCGCATACGCCTGTGTGGCCCAAATGCGTAGCCTAATGACATGACTCCTGCACGGGAACTATTCTGGCGCATGTGCCGGCATGAGCTCCATCCCTTGGACCGATATCTCCAGTTTGCTAGTTGCAACACAAGTGCCTTCTTCGTCCCCACTCCTTGTCTCGACGTCGTAGCTCAAGCATGCCAGCTATTGCAGGGCACGCACATATTTGTCCTCACCCTTGAGCCGGCAATGCGGCTCTCGCATGCCAGCTTTGGCACCATACGTGTATGGGTGGTCTCCACCCCTGCCCTTACATCGAGACCCTAGCACGGCTCCCAGTGAGCTCTCCGGCACAAACGATGATGAAAAAATTGTCCTGGCATCCCCACCTAGTGTTCTCAAGTGTGTCTTGGCTCACTACATGTGTGGTAAACCATGGAAGAGTGACCTTGTTATCTACTTAGGAAGCTTTTTCTTGGCCGTCATTTTCCCTCCTCCGTGTGCTGAAGTTATCTCTCTATATCTCTCGGTCCAATTAAATTTTTGACAAAGGCAAAAGTATTTGTCACATGAATGACCTATTTTATCTAATTATTTCTTTGTGCGCATTCCCTAGTAGTCCACGCATGAGTACATAGACAATATTTTTTCATCCCAAAGTTGTATACTCGTCCTTTTAGTAAGGAAATATCATTCATTTGTCCCCTTTATGTTTCATTTTATTTTAGCAAGTTATAAACATAGTAAATCATGTGCGGAGCTTGGTATTCTCATGTGTGACACACTGCGTTGTGCGAATGATTGATTGTACAACACGTTACCATTCCTCAAGATGTGCATGGTTGATATGGAAGAGACCGCACATGCGTCATGGTATGTCCGTCACCCCATGGCACACGCCTTAGAAAATGCAAATGAGTCACCATCCACTACATTAAATCAGTATAAAACATAGCATGCTACAAGATTTAGCTCCGCCTTTCTCCAGTTACTATAAAAGATATAGCATGCTATATTTGGAAATAGTCTTTTGGATAAAGTTTTTCAATATATCACAAATTTAAGGCTTGCATAATTTGCAAGGAAGAAGACTTTTGGAGGAAATAGAATAAGGCTGACACTGCTACTTGGAGATAGGATGAAGAGAGGTCGCTCTAATGCGGTGGTTTGCTTGCTGGCACCGTCAGCATGGTTGACATCGACTCTTACTTGCTAGAGTTGGACGCATGGCCAACCCCTCCATTGGAGATGGGATGAAGAGAAGCCACTGCCACTGAAAAACCGCCTCCCTAACCGTCTCTCACGAGTCACGACTCCACCAATGCCGGTCAAGAGACACCGTGCTGCCCTCCGTCACAAGCAGGTGGAAAACTGTTGAGAAGTTGGCTATGTTTGGTTGTATGCATTGTTGTATGGGCTTTTGTATGTGTTGCATCTCAAAGAGTGAGAGTGATTTGGGCTAATGCAGAAATACCTGATGGGCTATTGTGAGATACACGCAAAACACTACAACATTATTTCGTTTAATGTTGAAATAGCATCTTTTATGTGAATAGCGCTGCAGTGAGTAAATTAGCTAAAACATAATCTGGACGTTCTACATATGTTATAGTGACGCAATAGCATCTAAATAGCATGCATTTTTTTCTTTTCATGTAATTGCAATGCTTGTAGTAAGACGCCATTTTCTAATCTCTGGTATATTTGCACGATTTGTCATATAGTACGGTTAAATTAAATGAATGAATCAAGGTCCAAAACTTTCAGGTTTGGTATAAGAAATATATCACCCCAAGAATATCAGAGGACGGACAAACTATTTAGCAAATATCCATGATAGGGTTTGTACAGTTATGTACTTCACATTATGTTAAGCAAAAAAAGGATAGCATGGCATATGTGTACTACACTGTCATATGTAGTTACTATAGAAATGCGCTCAAAAAATCTATTTGGGGACTTGAATTAAATGACACGGCTGTAGTGGGTCTACCTTGTTCCTCTCTTTCGAACTTCATTCAGGTCAAACACAGCTCACCCAATGAAATCATCTTTAACAATGACTATGATATTGGAGGACTGGATGCAGTCTTTTGGGAAGAAAATACCTGGTTACACTTGGGGTTAGTGTTCTAAAAGTGATGGGTGGTGCACTAGTAATATCCAAGCTTCATCTACACATATGGGTCATAGCTCCCAGTCACATCCTTTGCATGGAGGTCTTTGGCCTTGACAACACGCACATAGAGATACCACATCTTCTCCAAAAGTTCATACGTGCTTGTGCTCTTTTTCACCTGCTACAATAAAACCCCCAACATGGAATAATGCCTCTTTCAAGGAGTAGTATCTAGGTCGGGGCTGCGGTGGTTGCATCTTGTCAGTTCACAGAAGGACGCACTTGTGCCTGCAACAAAACCCATGAAAAGGTATTGCCAAGAAGAGCTTCAAGTATGGTAGAAGTGACACATCAAGTTATGGTTGTACATTTATGTACATCACATTTTGTAACGAAAAAAGGTTAGCACTGCATATGTGTAATGACTTCATCTGTAGTTAGTATAGAAACACCCTAAAAAAGGATCTACATGGAGACTTAAATTAAACGGCCCGGTTGGAGCGGGTTAGCCTCACTCCTCTCTTTGGAACTTCATTCAGGCCGAACATAACTTGCCCAATGAAATCATCCTTAACAAAGTCTTCGTCTTTAAGGCTGACCTCGATATAGCAGGAACGGATGCATTCCTTCGGGAAGGAAAACACCTAGGTACACTCAGGGTTAGTGTTCTTCTCAAAGTGATGGATGGTGCACCTGTAATTTGCAAGCTTAATCTCCACATATGGGTCACAACTCCCAGTGACATACAAACATCTTTTCCAGAAGGTCAAATGTCCTTGTGCTCTTGTCACGTGCTACTAGAAAACCCCACGGCTATGGTAGCTGTAACTTGCGAGTACATAGAAGTTCACACTTGTGCGTGCAACAAAATCCATGAATAGATATTACCGAAAAGAGCTTCAAGTATAGTACAAGTGACACATCATTCCGACCAACAGAACAGGATTGATGATAAAACATGGTAAGTCATTGGGTTATTACTGAGTAATGCTACACCGCTAAATCATAGATGCATTGTCCTTTCATCCCTCATTCCAAGCATGATCCAAAATTGTATTTAGTTGTAGCCTTAAAAACCATAAGATATCTTGCAACAACACATTTAAACTCGAATGAGAAATTTTAGCAAACTAAATAAAATGTATACTGCATGCTTAAGGATAGATACAGAACTTGACAAACAAAAATAGCTTGTTGTTTGACATCCCGATTACACTAAAGGACTTCACTTTGGCTAGCATAGTTTAGTTAGAGCCTAGTACTAGAGAAGATAAAGAGTGTACAACTTTGAAAAATGTAGACCAGGCTACGCTAATAGAGATTGTTGTTCACAAAGTAATAACTAACATATTTCACTTCCTAAAAATGGAAGTTCAAATTTCCAACCAGGAACAAGCAATTTTAGAACTTCACGAAGCAGTGGGATAAACATAACTGATGTGGCCCATTACGTTTTAATTAAAGAAAAAAAAATTCAAAATCAAAATTTGTCTACTGATACATTTTTAACAATAAAAGGTGGTTGTGAGAGGTTGTTTTAGGTGCTTTCTATTTCGAAGAACCTCTCAATTTTGCAATTTAAAAAATTTCTTTATTGACTTTAAGAAAATCTTACGGCAGGTTTTATAATTTGAAACTTATGAAATTTCAACTTTAAAAAAATGGCCCTCTTGAAAATTTCATTTTCTAATTTTGCACTTATGAAAATTCATTTTTGAAAAAAAGATGAACTTATGGGAATTCAAAATTTCCGTGGAGCTGAAAAAAATGCCATGTCTATCTAGCCTCACCCTAACCCGACAACGCGGCGCCAAAACACTAGTTATTTTAGCAGACATGCATGCATGGGCCCCACCCTTGGGCCGATAACGCGCCAATTTTTCAAGCGCAAGCGCCTGTGTGGCCCAAACGCGTAGCCTGACGACATGAATCCAACACGGCCACTATTTTGGCGCATGTGCCGGCATGAGCTCCATCCACTGGACTGATAGCTCCAACATGCTAGTTGCAAAACAAGTGCCTTCTTCGTCCCCACTCCTTGTCCCGACGTCATAGCTCAAGCATGCCAGCTATTGCAGTGCCCTCACATATTTGGCCTCACCCTTGACCCTACAATGCGGCTCTTGCATGCCAGCTTTGGCACCATACGTGTGTGGGTGGTCTCCACCCCTTCCATTACATCGCGACCCCAACACGGCTCCCAGTGAGCTCTCCGGCACAAACGTTGAGGAAAATAATGTCCTGGTATCCCCACCTAGTGTTCTCAAGTGTGTCTTGGTTCTCTACATGTGTGGTAAACCATGGAAGAGTGACTTTGTTATCTACTTAGGAAGCTTTTTCTTGGCCGTCATTTTCTCTCCTCTGTGTGCTCAAGTTATCTCTCTTTACCTTTCGGTCCAATTAAATTTTTGACAAAGGAGAAAGTATTGGTCACATCAATGACCTATTTTGTCTAATTCTTTCTTTGTGCACATTCCCTAGTAGTCCGCGCTTGAGTAGATAGGCAATATTTTTTCATCCCAAAGTTGTATACTTGGCCTTTTAGTAAGGAAATATCATTCATTTGTCCCCTTTATGTTTCATTTTATTTTAGAGAGTTATAAACATAGTAAATCATGTATGGAGCTTGGTATTCTCATGTGAGACACACTGTGTTGTGTGAATGATTGATTGTACATCACGTTACCATTCTTGAAGATGTGCACGGTTGATTTGGTAGAGAATGCACATGAGTCATACTATGTCCTCCACCCCATGGAACATGCCTTAGAAAATGCGAACGAGTCACCGTCCACTACATTAAATCAATATAAAAATAGCATGCTACAAAATTTAGCTCCGCCCTTCTCCAGATGCTATAAAAGTTATAGCATGCTAATAGTGTGCTATATTTGGAAATAGCCTTTTGGATAATTTTTTACAATATATCACAAATTTAAGGCTTGCATAATTTGCAAGTATGAAGACTTTTGGAGGAAATAGATTAAGGCCGACACTGCTACTTGGAGATAGGAGGAAGAGAGGATGCTCTAATGTGGTGGTTGGCTTGCTGGCACCGTCGGCATGGTTGACATCGACTCTTACTTGCTAGAGTTGGAGGCATGGCTGACCCCTTCATTGGAGATGGGATGAAGAGAAGCCACTGCCATTCACAAACCGCCTCCGCAACCGTCTCCCGTGAGTCACGACTCCGCCAATGTCGGTCAAGAGACACCGCGCTGCCCTCAGTCACGAGCAGGTGGAGAGCTTGTGAGAAGTTGGCTATGTTTGGTTGTATGCATTGTTGTATGGGCTTTTTTGTGTGTTGCATCTCAAAGAGTGAGAGCGATTTGGGCTAATGCGGCCATGCCTGATGGGCCGTTGTATGATACGTGCAAAACACTACAACATTGTTTCATTTAGTTTTGAAATCGAGTGTTATATGTGAATAGCGCTGCAGTGAGTAAATTAGCTAAAACATAATCAGGACGTTTTACATATGTTATAGTGACGCAATAGCATCTAAATAGCATGCTTTTTTTCTTTTCCTGTAATTGCAATGCTTGTTGTAAGACGCCATTTTCCAATATCTTGTATAATTGCACGATTTATCATAAAGTACGGTTAAATTAAATGAATGAATCAAGATCCAAAACTTTTAGGTTTGGTATTAGAAATATTTCACTCCAAAAATATCAGAGCATGGACAAAATATTTAGCAAATATCCATGATAGGGTTTGTACAATTATGTACTTCAGATTACATTAAGCAAAAAAAAAAGGATAGCATTGCATATGTCTACTCCACTTTCATATGTAGTTAGTGTAGAAATGCCCTCAAAAAATCTACTTATGGACTTGAATTAAATTACACGGCTGTAGTGGGTCTGCCTCGTACCTCTCTTTGGAACTTCCTTCAGGTCAAACACTACTCACCCAATGGAATCATCTTTAACAATGACTATGATATAGGAGGATTTGATGCGTTCTTTCGGGAAGGCAAATACCTGGTTACACTCGGGGTTAGTGTTCTCAAAGTGATGGTGGTGCACTTGTAATATCCAAGCTTCATCTACACATATGGGTCACAGCTCCCAGTCACATCCTTTGCATGGAGGTCTTTGGCCTTGACAACACGCACATAGAGATACGACATCTTCTCCAAAAGGTCATATGTGCTTGTGTTCTTTTCCACTTGCTACCATAAAACCCCCAACGTGGAATAATGCCTCTTTCAAGGAGTAGTATCCAGGTTGGGGCTGCGGTGGCTGCATCTTGTCAGTTCACACAAGGACACACTTGTGCCTGCAACAAAATCCATGACAACGTAATACCAAGAAGAGCTTCAAGTATGGCAGAAGTGACACATCAAGTTGTGGTTGTACATTTATCTACATCACATTTTGTAAGAAAAAAGGTTAGCACTACATAAGTGTAATACACTTCATATGTAGTCCATGTAAAAACTCCCTGAAAAAGGATCTACATGGAGACTTAAATTAAATGGCGCGATTGTAGCGGGTTAGCCTCACTCCTCTCTTTGGAACTTCATTCAGGCCAAACATAAGTTGCCCAATGAAATCATCCTTAACAAATTCTTTGTCTTTAACAATGACCTCAATATATCAGGAATGGATGCATTCCTTGGGAAGGCAAACACCTAGGTACACATAGGTTTAGTGTTCTTCTCAAAGTGATGGATGGTGCACTTGTAATTTCCAAGCTTAATCTCCACATATGGGTCACAACTCCTAGTGACATACAAACATCTTTTCCAGAAGGTCAAATGTCCTTGTGCTCTTGGCCCGATACTGCGCCAACTATTCAAGCGCACACGCCTGTGTGGCCCAAACGTGTAGCCTAATGACATGACTCCTGCACGGCAATTATTCTTGCGCATGTGCCGGCATGAGCTCCATCCCTTGGACTGATAGCTCCAGTTTGCTAGTTGCAACACAAGTGCCTTCTTCGTCCCCACTCGTTGTGCCGACGTCATAGCTCAAGCATGCCAGCTATTGCAGTGCACGCACATATTTGTCCTCACCCTTGACCCGGCAATGCGGCTCTTGCATGCCAGCTTTGGCACCATAGTGTGTGGGTGGTCTCCACCCCTGCCCTTACATCGAGACCCCAACACGGCTTCCAGTGAGCTCTCCAGCACAAACGATGACGAAAAAAATGTCCTGGCATCCCCACCTAGTGTTCTCAAGTGTGTCTTGGCTCACTACATGTGTGGTAAACCATGGAAGAGTGACCTTGTTATCTACTTAGGAAGCTTTTTCCTGGCCGTCATTTTCCCTCCTCCGTGTGCTGAAGTTATCTCTCTTTATCTTTCGGTCCAATTAAATTTTTGACAAAGGCAAAAGTATTTGTCACATGAATGACCTATTTTGTCTAACTCTTTCTTTGTGCGCATTCCCTAGTAGACCACGCATGAGTACATAGACAATATTTTTTCATCCCAAAGTTGTATACTCGTCCTATTAGTAAGGAAATATCATTCATTTGTCCCCTTTATGTTTCATTTTATTTTAGTGAGTTATAAACATAGTAAATCATGTACGGAGCTTGGTATTCTCATGTGAGACACACTGCATTGTGCGAATGATTGATTGTACAGCACGGTACCATTCCTCAAGATGTGCATGGTTGATATGGAAGAGACCGCACATGCGTCATGCTATGTCAGTCACCCCATGGCACACGCCATAGAAAATGCGAATGAGTCACCATCTACTACATTAAATCAATATAAAACATAGCATGCTACAAGATTTAGCTCCGCCCTTCTCCAGATACTATAAAAGGTATAGCATGCTATATTTGGAAATAGTCTTTTGGATAATTTTTTTCAATATATCACAAATTTAAGGCTTGCATAATTTTCAAGGAAGAAGACTTTTGGAGGAAATAGAATAAGGCCGACACTGCTACTTGGAGATAGGATGAAGAGAGGTTGCTCTAATGTGGTGGTTTGGTTGCTGGCACCGTCAGCATGGTTGACATCGACTCTTACTTGCTAGAGTTGGAGGCATGGCCGACCCCTCCATTGGAGATGGGATGAAGAGAAGCCACTGCCAATCAAAAACCGCCTCCATAGCCATCTCTCACGAGTCATGACTCCACCAATGCCGGTCAAGAGACACCGTGCTGCCCTCGGTCACGAGCAGGTGGAAAACTGTTGAGAAGTTGGCTATGTTTGGTTGTATGCATGGTTGTATGGGCTTTTTTATGTGTAGCATCTCAAAGAGTGAGAGCAATTTGGGCTAATGCGGCAATACCTGATGGGCTGTTGTGAGATACACGCAAAACACTACAACATTATTTCGTAGTGTTGAAATAGCGTCTTATATGTGAATAGCGTTGCAGTGAGTAAATTAGCTAAAACATAATCTGGACGTTCTACATATGTTATAGTGACGCAATAGCATCTAAATAGCATGTTTTTTTCTTTTCATGTAATTGCAATGCTTGTAGTAAGACGCCATTTTCTAATCTCTGGTATAATTGCACGATTTGTCATATAGTATGGTTAAATTAAATGAATGAATCAAGATCCCAAACTTTCAGGTTTGGTATAAGAAATATATCACCCCAAGAATATCAGAGCACGGACAAAATATTTAGCAAATATCCATGATAGGGTTTGTACAATTATGTACTTCACATTATGTTAAGCAAAAAAAGGATAGCATGGCATATGTGTACTACACTGTCATATGTAGTTAGTATAGAAATGCCCTCAAAAAATCTACTTGGGGACTTGAATTAAATGACACGGCTGTAGTGGATCTTCCTTGTTCCTCTCTTTGGAACTTTATTCAGGTCAAACACAACTCACCCAATGAAATTATCTTTAACAATGACTATGATATAGGAGGACTGGATGCAGTCTTTTGGGAAGGAAAATACCTGGTTACACTTGGGGTTAGTGTTCTCAAAGTGATGGGTGGTGCACTAGTAATATCCAAGCTTCATCTACACATATGTGTCACAGCTCCCAGTCACATCCTTTGCATGGAGGTCTTTGGCCTTGACAACACGCACATAGAGATATGACATCTTCTCCAAAAGTTCATACGTGCTTGTGCTCTTTTTCACCTGCTACTATAAAACCCCCAACGTGGAATAATGCCTCTTTCAAGGAGTAGTATCTAGGTCGGGGCTGCGGTGGTTGCATGTTGTCAGTTCACAGAAGGACACACTTGTGCCTGCAACAAAACCCATGAAAAGGTATTACCAAGAAGAGCTTCAAGTATGGCAGAAGTGACACATCAAGTTATGGTTGTACATTTATGTACATCACATTTTGTAACGAAAAAAGGATAGCACTGCTACTAGAAAATGCGAATGAGTCCCCGTCCACTACATTAAATAAATATAAAAAGTAGCACGCTACAAAATTTAGCTCCGCCCTTTTCCAGATGCTATAAAAGTTATAGCATGCTAATAGTGTGCTATTTTTGGAAATAGCCTTTTGGATAAAAAATTAAATATATCACAAATTTAAGGCTTGCATAATTTGCAAGGATGAAGACTTTGGGAGGAAATAGAATAAGGTCGACACTGCTACTTGGAGATAGGATGAAGTGAGGTTGCTCTAATGCGGTGGTTGGCTTGCTGGCACCGTCGGCATGGTTGATATCGACTCTTTTTTTCTAGAGTTCGAAGCACGGTCGACCCCTCCATTGCAGATGGGATGAACAGAAGCCACTTCCACTCACAAAATGCCTCCGCAACCATCTCGCATGAGTCACGGCTCCGCCAATGCCGGTCAAGAGACACCGCGCTGCCCACGGTCACGAGCAGGTGGAAAACTAGTGAGAAGTTGGCTATGTTTGGTTGTATGCATTGTTGTATGGGCTTTTGCATGTGTTGCATCTCAAAGAGTGAGAGCGATTTGGGCTAATGCGGCAATGCCTGATGGGCTGTTGTGTGATACACGCAAAACGCTACAACATTATTTCGTTTAGTGTTGAAATAGCGTCTTATATGTGAATAGCGCTGTAGTGAGTAAATTAGCTAAAACATAATCTGGACGTTCTACATATGTTATAGTGACGCTATAGCAGTGAAATAGCATGCTTTTTTCGTTTCGTGTAATTGCAATGCTTGTATTAAGACGCCATTTTCCAATCTGTGGAATAATTTCACGATTTATCATATAGTACGGTTAAATTAAATGAATGAATCAAGATCCCAAACTT
The DNA here is from genome assembly GCF_018294505.1 of Triticum aestivum. Lineage (NCBI taxonomy): Eukaryota > Viridiplantae > Streptophyta > Magnoliopsida > Poales > Poaceae > Triticum > Triticum aestivum. The sequence goes on from NC_057796.1 coordinate 59,337,267, forward strand.
TCAGTTTTGGTATAAGAAATATATCACTCCAAGAATAGCAGAACACGGACAAAATATTTAGTAAATACCCATGATAGGGTTTGTACAATTATGTACTTCACATTATGTTAAGCAAAAGAAGTTTAGCATGGCATATGTGTACTACACTTTCATATGTAGTTAGTATAGAAATGCCCTCAAAAAATCTATTTGGGGACTTGAATTAAATGACACGGCTGTTGTGGGTCTGCCTTGATCCTCTCTTTGGAACTTCATTCAAGTCTAACACAACTCACCCAATGAAATCATCTTTAACAATGACTATGATATATGAGGATTGGATGCGTTCTTTTAGGAAGGCAAATACCTGGTTACACTCGGGGTTAGTGTTCTCAAAGTGATGGCGGTGCATTTGTAATATCCAAGCTTCATCTACAGATATGGGTCACAGCTCCCAGTCACATCCTTTGCATGGAGGTCTTTGGCCATGGCAACACGCACATAGAGATACGACATCTTCTCCAAAAGGTCATATGTGCTTGTGTTCTTTATCACCTGCTACCATAAAACCCCCAACATGGAATAATGCCTCTTTCAAGGAGTAGTATCCGGGTTGGGGCTATGGTGACTGCATCTTGTCAGTTCACAGAAGGACACACTTGTGCCTGCAACAAAATCCATGACAAGGTATTACCAAGAAGAGCTTCAAGTATGGCAGAAGTGACACATCAAGTTATGGTTGTACATTTATGTACATCACATTTTGTAAGAAAAAAGGTTAGCACTACATATGTGTAATACACTTCATATGTAGTCAATATAGAAACACCTTGAAAAAGATCTACATGGAGACTTAAATTAAACGGCGCGGTTGAAGCAGCTTAGCTTCACTCCTCTATTTGGAACTTAATTCAGGCCAAACTTAACTGGCCCATGAAATCATCCTTAACAAAGTCTTTGTCTTTAACAATGACCTCAATATAGCAAGAATGGATGCATTCCTTCGGGAAGGTAAACACCTAGGTACACTCAGGGTTAGTGTTCTTCTCAAAGTGATGGATGGTCCACCTGGAATTTCCAAGCTTGATCTCCACATATTGGTCATAACTCCCAGTGACATACAAACATCTTCTCCATAAGGTCAAATGTCCTTGTGCTCTTGTCTCATGCTACTAGAAAACCCCAAGGTGAGATACTGTCTCTTTCAAGGATTAGTCCCCAGGTCATGGTTACGGTAGCATTATCTTGCGAGTTCATAGAAGGTCACACTTGTGCGTGCAACAAAATCCATGAATAGATATTACCGAAAAGAGCTTCACGTATAGTACAAGTGATACATCATTACGACCACCAGAATAGGATTGATGATAAAACATGGTAAGTCATGGGTTATTACTGAGTAATGCTACACCGCTAGATCATATATGCATTATCCTTTCACCGCTCATTCGAAGTATGATCCAAAATTTTATTTAGTTGTAGCCTAAAAAACCTTAAGATATCTTGCAAATTCTAGCAACAATAGAGAAATAGGTACTTGCAACAACACATTTAAACTCGAATGAGAAATTTTTCGCAAACTAAATAAATAGTGTACTACATGCTTAAGGATAGATACAAAACTTGACACACAAAAATAGTTTGTTGTTTCACATCCCGGTTACACTAAAGAACTTCTCTTTGGCTAGCATGGTTTAGTTAGATCCTAGTACTAGAGAAGATAAAATGTGTACAACTTTGAAAAATGTAGACCAGGCTACCGTAATAGAGATTGTTGTTCACAAAGTAATAACTAACATATTTCACTTCCTAAAAATGGAAGTTCAAATTTCCAACCAGGAACAAGCAATTTTAGAATTTCACGAAGCAGTGGGATAAAACATAACTGACGTGGGCCATTACGTTTTAATTAAAGAAAAAATTCAAAATCAAAATTTTTTCTACTTATACATTTTTAACAATAAAAGGCGGTTGTGAGAGGTTCTTTTAGGTGCATTCTATTTCGAAGAACCTCTCAATTTTGGCAATTTTAAAATTTCTTTATTGACTTTAAGAAAATCTTACGACGGGTTTTATAGTTTGAAAGTTATGAAATTTCAACTTTACCAAAAAACTGGCCCCCTTGAAAATTTTATTTTCTAAATTTGCACTTGTGAAAATTGATTTTTGAAAAAAAAGATGAACTTATGGGAATTGAAAATTTCCGTGGAGCTGAAAAAAATGCCATGTCTATCAGACCTCACCCTAGCCCGACAACGCGGCGCCAAAACACTAACTATTTTAGCAGACATGCCTATGTGGGCCCCTCCCTTGGCCCGATAACGCGCCAACTTTTCAAGCGCGCACGCCTGTGTGGCCCAAACGCGTAGACTGACGACATGATCCTGCACGGCAACTATTTTGGCACATGTGCCGGCATGAGGTCCATCCCCTAGACTGATAGCTCCAGCTTGCTAGTTGCAACACAAGTGCCTTCTTCATCCCCACTCCTTGTCCCGATGCCATAGCTCAAGCATGCCAGCTATTGCAGTGCACTCACATATTTGGCCTCACCCTTGACCAGGCAATGCGGCTCATGCATGCCAGCTTTGGCACCATACGTCTGTGGGTGGTCTACACCCGTTCCCTTACATCAGACCCCAACACGGCTCCCAGTGAGCTCTCCGGCACAAACGATGAGGAAAATAATGTCCTGGCATCTTTACCTAGTGTTCTCAAGTGTGTCTTAGCTAACTACTTGTGTGGTAAACCATGAAAGGGTGACTTCGTTATCTATTTAGGAAGCTTTTTCTTGGCTGTCATTTTGCCTCCTCCGTGTGCCCAAGTGATATCTCTTTACCTTTCGGTCCAATTAAATTTTTGACAAAGGAGAAACTATTTGTCACATGAATGACCTATTTTGTCTAATTCTTTCTTTGTGTGCATTCCCTAGTAGTCCACGCATGAGTACATAGGCAATAAGTTTTCATCCCAATGTTGTATACTCGGCCTTTTAGTAAGGAAATATCATTCATTTGTCCCCTTTATGTTTTATTTTATTTTAGAGAGTTATAAACATAGTAAATCATGTATGGAGCTTGGTATTCTCATGTGAGACACACCGCATTGTGAGAATGATTGATTGTACAACATGTTACTATTTTTGAAGGTGTGCATGGTTGATATGGAAGAGACCGTACATGCGTCATGCTATGTTCGTCACCCCATGCCACACGCCTTAGAAAATGTGAATGAGTCACCGTCCACTACATTAAATCAATATAAAAATAGCACGCTACAAAATTTAGCTCTGCCCTTAACCAGATGCTATAAAAGTAATAGCATGCTAATAGTATGCTATATTTGGAAATAGCCTTTTGCATAAAAAAATTCAATATATCGCAAATTTAAGGCTTGCATAATTTGCAAGGATGAAGACTTAAGGAGGAAATAGAATAAGGGCGACACTTCTACTTGGAGATAGGATGAAGTGAGGTTAATCTAATGTGGTGGTTGGCTTCCTGGCACCGTCGGCATGGTTGACATCGACTCTTACTTGCACTACAAAAAAATACACTTCCGTGATGATACGTGTTTGTCACAGTAGGTCGCATTTTTTGTCATGCATGTACATCCATGACAAATTTATGACAGAATCAAGATAGTCATACCTGTGCTGTCTTAGAAGTGTTCCATGACATTACCAAAATTATCATCACGGAAGTGTCCCTTTCCATGACGATAAATCGCGCTTCACAGAAGTGCTTTCGTCAAGGGTGACCGACACGTGGCATACACCGTAACGGAATGCCGTTAAGCTATCGGGTCGGGTTTTGGATCCGATAACCCATTAATAGCCCCGACCAATGGGGATTTCCACGTGTAAAATCATCATTGGCTAGAGGAAACACGTGCCGGCTCATCGTTGGGACAGATGTCATCCACTCACTGGACAGAAGGCGCCTATGATACGTCGACACGTGGCACGACCCAACAGTGGCCCATTCCTGTGAAAAGGCCGGCCCGTTTGACTTGGTCAAAAGCTGGCGGGCCGGTCCATGGAAAGCCTGTTAACGGCCTATTCGCATATAGCCCATTTACAGCCCGCTAACCCAAGGCCTGTTATGCCCTATCCGAATTAGGCTCAGTAGCGTCATATGGGCCATCCAATATGATTCCAGCCCATTTTCACTTCTGGCCCATGTATAGCCCATGACGTCTTTCGGCCCATATGAGGTCCTTTGTAACTCTTGGCCCATTAGCGGCCCATGCTGAAACTGGCCCGTAATGAACAGTGTATTACTTTACACCCATTAACGGCCCGTGGTGAAACTGGCCCGTAATGAACAGTGGATCACTTTATACCGATTAACGGCCCGTTATTCCGTTGGGCCATTTCCAGCCCAAGTTAACTTTCGGCCTTCTGAGAGCCCATTTATTCTTGGGCTCATTTGCAGCATTCGGTTACTTACGGGCCGTTACTGTCATTTTCCGCTTGCGAGCCAAGTTCAGCCCGTCGTTACAGTCGGCCCGTTTGTGGACCGTTAGTCTGTTGGGCCATTTTCATAGCATCACCAAATACGGCCTATTAATGATGGCCCGTTATGGTCGGCCCATGAACGGACGATTCCAACTCTAGCCCATTTACGGCCATAATGCGGTCTGTTTGGCCCATGTTTGGCTAATCGATCATACGGCCCGTATAAGGCCCATTGATGATACGGCCCGCAGAAGGCCCATTGTTTCTACGGCCCATAGAGGGCCCATTGTTTCTACGGCCCATAGAAGGCCCACTGTTTCTACGGCCAGTAGGAGGCCCAGTGTCACTACAGTAAATATTAGCCCATGGTTATTGTGGCCTAGTTTTAAAAAATAGGTTATTGCAGCCACTAGCTAACCGCGGAAAAAGAACTGCAATGACTACAAGCAAACAAATAAACAAGACAACAAGGAAATAAATAAGCAAGCAACTACCGCTAGCCTATCACGGCTATTACACATATTACATCCACTGGGCATCAAAGTTCGCCACCAGTGCAAATATAGGGAACAAAGCAGCATATCATATACACTGGTTGTCAAAGTTGGCGACTAGCGCAAATAAACGCCGCAGCAAAACAAATCCAGAACTGAAACCACTTCAGAAGATCTCAAGAAACAATATCCTGGGTACCCATAATGCTGGCAAGATGCATAGCAAGCTTATTAACTTTCTCTTGTTTGGCGCTTAAATCCTCCAGCGCTTGCTGTTGCACCACAAAATATGCATCTGAATTATGCAGGGACTTCCTCCGTCCTTCAGCTTCCTGTCTGTAACACCCCAAAAAATTAACCATATTTCGTTTATTAAAATTTTTCCAGGAAATTAAATTTTTATTTTCTGGATTTATCTTTTCAGAACTTCTCTTTTCTTTGATATTGTGAAGTTTTTACCCCAAGTGAAAACCTTCCAAAAATATTATTGGACTTGTATACCCTCTCAAGAAAACATTTCTTTTATCAGTGGGTTTATTTGCATAATTGTTTTTCCTGAGCTTTATTCTTCTAAAAATGATTTTTCATGAGTTATGGAGCCTCTTTTGCACTGTAACCCTTTCAAATACTTCTTTAAAATTTCAACCAAAATTTGGGGATGTCATGTGATGTTTCCACATCACTTTTATGCAAAAATATCTTTTGGTCATTGGAGATTTTGAGCTCTACACCAAATTTTCAAATCTGGTCCAGTTGGTAATTTTGCACTACAACCTATTTAAATATTTCTTTAAAAATTCTTCCAAGTGTTTGGAGATGTCAGTAGATGCATAGAATTCTACTCTATGCAAAAACCCATGAGTGTTCTTTGAAAAATTTGAGCAAATCATCCTCTTTTGCTCTCTGGTCCAGTTTGGCATTTTCTACTGCAACTCTATTTTTGTTTGCTCTGTTGCCCATGATTCTTTTTCCTGCTTATAGTCCACCCTGCAAAAACCTCAAGTCCAGGAGAGTGGGCCCATTGGAGTAATTTTGGTCCATGCAAAGACAACCTTTAGTTTCTGTCCGGATTTGGTTTTCTCAAAAACTTGCACTAACAAGCTTTTGTTTTTGACAAACTAACCTTGCCACCCTCTTTATCATCCAAAGAGACTATGATCTGGAGTTTTTGGCCACCCCAAGAGTTGCCTAGATGCCCTTGGCATTCTGTCAAACACCTTGAGTGCATGAACAGAATTGGCATGAGCCCTAGTTTGCATTTTGAACCTGCTTGTTTTGCCAAACCAGCATGTCCACTAAGCTCATAGATGACTCTAACCTAGACCTGTTAAACCCCAGCTCCCCCCAATCCTCCTGGCATGCCTTGGCATTTTGCCGAACGCCTGTCGTGCGTGCTCTAGGCGCGGCCAGAGCGCGCATTTTGCATGTGCGTGCGCCCGAGTCGCCGCGTCCCACCGCCGCTTCCCCGCGCTCGTTCTGGCCACTCCCCTCGCACAGCCTGCACGCCCGACCCCTCCCTCACCGCAGAGCCGCCCTGGCTCCCTCCTGGCGCCCTACAGGGCTGCCGTCAGGTCGGCCATGGCCGCAAGCGGATGGCCACAGCAGCCCCTGCCATGGACGGCGCCGCCCGAGCCACAGCCGCTCGCCAGCTCGCCTCTGGAGCAGTCCAAGCTTATCTGCGAGCTTGTCCACTAGCGCCTGTCGTCTCCACGTCGCCCTGCTGCAACAGAACTTCGGTTCGCCGACGTCCTTATCCACAGCCGCGAGAACCGACCTCGGCCGCCTATAAAAGGAACCCCCGAGCTCCTCCAAACCCCCAGGCAACCACAGGCCATCCCTCTGATGCCCCCATAGCCGGCAATCGATGGGGAGAGGCCGTCTTCCCCATCTCCGGTCAGCTCGGCCGCCGCCTCGCTCCGGTGCCATGCGCCGCGAGCAGAGCCCACCTAGCCCAGCCAGCACTACCGTCCGACCCCCCTCGATCTTGCGGAGCCACCCAGCCTCTCAGCTTCGATCGGGAGCCACCATAGCCCAAGTCCCCAATCCTCCCGAAGCCGCCGTCCACCGCAGAGCTCGCCGCCGGCGACTCCCTTCACCCCCACGACCCTTTCGACCACCGGGAGGATCGCCCTAGCGCAGTGAACCTATCCCCGCCGTCGGAGCCCCACGAGGAGCCGCCAATCGCCGGCGTCGATCCCTGGAACCCCGCCACCGCTCGGACAGAGGAGGAGGGAAGCACGGGCGACTGGTCAAACCTGACCAGTGGGCCCAAGGGACCCACTATCAGTGACCCACGGGTCGGCCCGCGCGGGTTAAGTGGAGGCGTAAAGCCCGAAGCACGTGTCCCCCTCTCGAAAGCGTATTTCGTCCGAAACGTTTTCTTTTCTGTTTGTTTTAAAAACAGATTTTTGACTAAACTTTGACTGGCTATAACTTTTTAAATATAAGTCCAATTGACTTGATTCTTTTTCTGTTGTTTCTCAAATTCTGTCTAGTTTATTTTCATATTTATTTTAAAATTTTCCAAACAACTTTTTTGTACTGTTTTTACACTATGCGTTAATTTGAATATTTTCAAAAATAGGATTTTGAAGAAGAAGGCAAGTTTCAAAAAGTGCACCCCCACTTGCATACACTTGAAGGCAAGCATTCTGAACCCTGGCATAATATTTTTGTGTGTTGTTTGATACGGTTACAACAACACCTTGACATGAAGCGTTCGTTATTTTATGTGACGATACAATCATACGCATGAGTGCATAATGAAGATTCTTTGCTGTTAGAAATGGATATGCTTGTGATAGTAATCATCTTCGTATGCTTTGCATGCATACTGGAAGGAAGCCGGGAAAGTCTCTGTCTTGGGTAGACACGAGCTTGTCCCTAGTTCCTCGTCGAGACGAGTGTGTCCGGTATGGCATGATGAGGTATGATGAGTGGTGATTCTATCAGTTAATTGAAATATATTTGTTATGCCAATCATACAGGGAATACTTGAACCTCCTGAGTCGGCCGTAGATCGAGTCTTGTTCCAGTAACCCCCATACTTGTTTCGTACTACCACTTGTCCCTGCCGCAGGTAGGGTACGGTTCAGTAAGTTGTCAACCCCTTACCTAGCACACACCGTACAGAGAGGCCATGGTGGAAGATACCGGAGGCCTCCGGTAGGCATGCCACCTGGTCCGGGGGCATGGGTGTTTCGGTTGTAGCCGAAGGGGTAGCTCCCCTAGTTTGCGCGCGGTATAAATTTTGTGATCCCATGCTAAGTCGAGGTTGTAGCCTCCCCACTTAGAGTTTCTCTTAACGGGTGTCGTGGGTGATTCCAGACGCCGGTAAGTTAGGCTGGTGTGTGCGGTTAGGTGTGTTTTCAACTAAAAGACCGTAGACGGAATTAGTCCCGATGGACTAAAGAAATCCGTTACCCGTGGGTAAAGAGTACACCCTCTGCAGAGATTATACATCTATTCGAATAGCCGTGTCCATGGTTAAGGACTACAGTCTGGGATGGGTCAAGTGTCGATCTTAGTGTCGGTCTTCGGAGGAAAAAACTGCTAAACTAGAACATTGATTGTGACCTGTGACATATGAGGATTATGATTATTATTATTGTGGACTAACCATTTACATTATTTGAATTATTGAGTATCCCTGGGACGGTTCTACCTCCTGGATACTCACTGCGATTATTCTCTTATAAGCCCTTTATGTGGTGTCGCTCAGACGCCCGACTATGGCATGCTTGGTATTTAAATTACTTATAAGCCCTTTATGTGGTGTCGCTCAGACGCCCGACTGTGTCATGCTTGTTATTTAAATTACTTATAAGCCCTTTATGTGGTGTCGCTCAGACGCCCGACTGTGGCATGCTTGTTATTTAAATTACTTATAAGCCCTTTATGTGGTGTCGCTCAGACGCCTGACTGTGGCATGCTTGTTATTTAAATTACTTATAAGCCCTTTATGTGGTGTCGCTCAGACCCCCGACTGTGGCATGCTTCTTATTTAAATTACTTATAAGCCCTTTATGTGGTGTCGCTCAGACGCCCGACTGAGGCATGCTTTATATTATTATCTTTTCGAGGCGTCGCTTCAGACACCTGATCGGTGCATTCTATTTCTGCTCCCTTATTGCATATTCATATGAACAACCTGCTTGCGTGCATCATGGATTTTTATTTCGTGGCTGACGTTGTGATCATAGAATATTTCAGAGCATGATCATCATTTGTTATATTATACCTGTGTTCATAATGTTTGCGAGTACATTCAAAAGTACTCACTGGCTTGTCCCTGGCTATTGTATTGGCCATATTTCTTGCATGGAGAGGAACGTTGCGACGACAGCCCCGGAACCTACGCAATGATGATAGCAGCCTCGCGAAGATAGGAGTTATCCTGGTCAGCTGTTCCTGTGGGAAATGGAGTCCCATGGCCACTAATGAACCACAAACCGCTTCCGCCATCAACCACTAGAAACCATTTGTTGTACTCATAGGCCGGAATGGTCTTGTACCACATATTTTGTAATTTTGCTTGGAATTTCTGTATCAAGTTGGTGCCTCATCAGCTAACAGTAATCCTGGGGCTGGTGAGCACAAGGACCATTTCTGGGAAATTGATACCCCAAAAATCCGGTCCTGACAAACTTGGTATCAGAGCCAGGCTGACCATTGGTAATCCTATCTTAGCCAGGTCAATAAACCTAGGTTAACCAACCCACCAGACCTTAACCAAAACCCCAGCCAAGCTTCTCGTGTAAGATAGCCACACAGTGACCCAACACCTTTTGGCAGTCGGTGCCCAACCTATCAGCCTAGCCTATCGATCACGCGCCAGTGACCGGCACCTAAAGTGTCTCATTCGCAAGTGTGCAAAGGAAGACTCCGTCCCTTTTTTTTTATAAAAAGGGTACGCTAGCCTCAACCCAGCACAGCACAACCCCTACCCCAAACCAAGCTATAATGCCTGGACCCATTGTTCACAATGAGACCACAGCAACCAACCTTGGAGGTTTTGTGACCGTGCTAGCAAACCTCACCCGCCATGCCTTTGCATTAGAAGAGCCCCCAGAATATGTTGTGTACAAAGGACCCATGAGCGGTGAGAGCCGTTAATTATGGGCCACTGTGCACGTCTACGGTAGGGGTCTATCGCCAGAACGCCCCTACAGATTCACCGGAAGGACAACTTCCTTTGAGCCACAAGCCATCCAACTAGCTGCTCGAGAGGCTATAGTTCAACTCCGGCAATTGTCGCCCAGAGTTAACTGTCGCTCGTTCTACTACTACCCCAGCCGTGACGGGTATGGTAGGCCACCCCGGGTTGCCAATGGAGATCACGAGACAGATCCTGCATTGTTGCATCTGGTGCGCTATGCCGGCAAGAAGAGAAGATGAGCCCGACGCCGACAACCCAGTCATGCTGTTCGGACAACCGATCGAGTCCTGGAGGACTGGCCCAGCCATCGACCAAAATGCTTTGGTGTCCCCAGAAGTGCTTCGTCGCCTTTTGGGAACACGCTCCAACGGGATTGTGGCCGACAACCCCCGCGAGGGTCATCATCGCTACCCCGACTCTGCAGCCCCTCAACCCCCTCCAGCTAATCCCGACGGTGAAACCCGTGGAGAAGCCTCGACGTCCACAGGGCATGCCCGCCTAGATATGAACGAAGTAGACTAAGTCGCTCGAGTAGTACCGAGTTTTAGTATGTTCACGCCCTGTAACTGTGTGATCCTGTATCGCCATAATTTAATGCTATTTTCTTGTGCGCCCCTATTTTAAATTGTAGCCATGCATAAGTATGTTGGTGTATGATTGCATTTTTAATGCCGGGCGTAGCTACCAAAAACCAACCCCGGCGACACCCACAGTAATATTTTCAAACCGGCCCTTAGAAAATCTCGAGGATGAGATTTTTCTTAAGGGGGGTAGTGTTGTAACACCCCAAAAATTTAACCATATTTCGTTTATTAAAATTTTGCCAGGAAATTAAATTTTTATTTTCTGGATTTATCTTTTCAGAACTTCTCTTTTCTTTGATATTGTGAAGTTTTTACCCCAAGTGAAAACCTTCCAAAAATATTATTGGACTTGTATACCCTCTCAAGAAAACATTTCTTTTATCAGTGGGTTTATTTGCATAATTGTTTTTCCTGAGCTTTATTCTTCTAAAAATGATTTTTCATGAGTTATGGAGCCTCTTTTGCACTGTAACCCTTTCAAATACTTCTTTAAAATTACAACCAAAATTTGGGGATGTCATGTGATGTTTCCACATCACTTTTATGCAAAAATATCTTTTGGTCATTGGAGATTTTGAGCTCTACACCAAATTTTCAAATCTGGTCTAGTTGGTAATTTTGCACTACAACCTATTTAAATATTTCTTTAAAAATTCTTCCAAGTGTTTGGAGATGTCAGTAGATGCATATAATTCTACTCTATGCAAAAACCCATGAGTGTTCTTTGAAAAATTTGAGCAAATCATCCTCTTTTGCTCTCTGGTCCAGTTTGGCATTTTCTACTGCAACTCTATTTTTGTTTGCTCTGTTGCCCATGATTCTTTTTCCTGCTTATAGTCCACCCTGCAAAACCCTTAAGTCCAGGAGAGTGGGCCCAGTGGAGTAATTTTGGTCCATGCAAAGACAACCTTTAGTTTCTGTCCGGATTTGGTTTTCTCAAAAACTTGCACTAACAAGCTTTTGTTTTTGACAAACTAACCTTGCCACCCTTTTTATCATCCAAAGAGACTATGATCTGGAGTTTTTGTCCACCCCAAGAGTTGCCTAGATGCCCTTGGCATTCTGTCAAACACCTTGAGTGCATGAACAGAATTGGCATGAGCCCTAGTTTGCATTTTGAACCTGCTCGTTTTGCCAAACCAGCATGTCCACTAAGCTCATAGATGACTATAACCTAGACCTGTTAAACCCCAGCTCCACCCAAGCCTCCTGGCATGCCTTGGCATTTTGCCGAACGCCTGGCGTGCGTGCTCTGAGCGCGGCCAGAGCGCGCGTTTTGCACGTGCCTGCGCCCGAGTCGCCGCGTCCCACCGCCGCCTCCCCGCGCTCATTCTGGCCACTCCCCTCGCACAGCCTGCACGCCTGACCCCTCCCTCGCCGCAGAGCCGCCCTGGCCCCCTCCTGGCGCCCTACAGCGCCGCCGTCAGGTCGGCCATGGCAGCAAGCGGGCGGCCGAAGCAGCCCCAGCCATGGACGGCGTCGTCCGAGCCACAGCCGCTCGCCAGCTCGCCTCTGGAGCAGTCCAAGCTTATCCGCGAGCTCGTCCACTAGCGCCCGTCGTCTCCACGCCGCCCTGCTGCAACAGAATGTCGGTTCGCCGGCGTCCTTATCCACGGCCGCGGGAACCGACCTCGGCCGCCTATAAAAGGAACCCTCGAGATCCTCCAAACCCCCAGGCAACCACAGGCCATCCCTCTGATGCCCCCGTAGCCGGCAATCGATGGGGAGAGGCCGTCTTCCCCATCTCCAGTCAGCTCAGCCGCCGCCTCGCTCCGGTGCCGTGCGCCGCGAGCAGAGCCCACCTAGCCCAGCCATCACTACCATCCGACCCCCCTCGATCTTGCGGAGCCACCCAGCCTCTCAGCTTCGATCGGGAGCCACCATAGCCCAAGTCCCCAATCCTCCCGAAGCCGCCGTCCGCCGCAGAGCTCGCCGCCGGCGACTCCCTTCACCCCCACGACCCTCTCGACCACCGGGAGGATCACCCTAGTGCAGTGAACCTATCCCCACCGTCGGAGCCCCACGAGGAGCCGCCAATCGCCGGCGTCGATCGTAGGAACCCCGCCACCGCTCGGACAGAGGAGGAGGGAGGCGCGGGCGACTGGTCAAACCTGACCAGTGGGCCCAAGGGACCCACTGTCAGTGACCCACGGGTCGGCCCGCGCTGGTTAAGTGGAGGCGTAAAGCCCGAAGTACGTGTCCCCCTCTCGAAAGCGTATTTCGTCTGAAACGTTTTCTTTTCTGTTTTATTTTAAAAATAGATTTTGACTAAACTTTGACTGGCTATAACTTTTTAAATATAAGTCCAATTGACTTGATTTTTTTTCTGTTGTTTCTCAAATTCTGTCTAGTTTATTTTCATATTTATTTTAAAATTTTCCAAACAACTTTTTTGTACTGTTTTTACACTATGCGTTAATTTGAATATTTTCAAAAATAGGATTTTGAAGAAGAAGGCAACTTTCAAAAAGTGCACCCCCACTTGCATACACTTGAAGGCAAGCATTCTGAACCCTGGCATAATATTTTTGTGTGTTGTTTGATACGGTTACAACAACACCTTGACATGGAGCGTTCGTTATTTTATGTGACGATACAATCATACGCATGAGTGCATAATGAAGATTCTTTGCTGTTAGAAATGGATATGCTTGTGATAGTAATCATCTTCGTATGCTTTGCATGCATACCGGAAGGAAGCCCGGAAAGTCTCTGTCTTGGGTAGACACGAGCTTGTCCCTAGTTCCTCATCGAGACGAGTGTGTCCGGTATGGCATGATGAGGTATGATGAGTGGTGATTCTATCTGTTAATTGAAATATATTTGTTATGCTAATCATACAGGGAATACTTGAACCTCCTGAGTCGGCCGTAGATCGAGTCTTGTTAAAGTAACCCCCATACTTGTTTCGTACTACCAGTTGTCCCTGCCGCAGGTAGGGTATGGTTCAGTAAGTTGTCAACCCCTTACCTAGCACACACCATACAGAGAGGCCATGGTGGAAGATACCGGAGGCGTCCAGTAGGCATGCCACCTGGTTCGGGGGCATAGGTGTTTCGGTTGTAGCCGAAGGGGTAGCTCCCCTAGTTTGCGCGCTGTATAAATTTTGTGATCCCATGCTAAGTCGAGGTTGTAGCCTCCCCACTTAGAGTTTCTCTTAACGGGTGTCGTGGGTGATTAGTTAGACACCGGTAAGTTAGGCTGGTGTGTGCGGTTAGGTGTGTTTTCAATTAAAAGACCGTAGACGGAATTAGTCCCGATGGACTAAAGAAATCCATTACCCATGGGTAAAGAGTACACCCTCTGCAGAGATTATACATCTATTCGAATAGCCGTGTCCATGGTTAAGGACTACAGTCTGGGATGGGTCAAGTGTCGGTCTTAGTGTCGGTCTTCGGAGGAAAAAACTGTTAAACCAGAACATTGATTATGACCTGTGACATATGAGGATTATGATTATTATTATTTTGGACTAACCATTTACATTATTTGAATTATTGAGTATCCCTGGGACGGTTCTACCTCCTGGATACTCACTACGATTATTCTCTTATAAGCCCTTTATGTGGTGTCGGTCAGATGCCCGACTGTGGCAAGCTTGGTATTTAAATTACTTATAAGCCCTTTATGTGGTGTCGCTCAGACGCCCGACTGTGGCATGCTTGTTATTTAAATTACCTATAAGCCCTTTATGTGGTGTCGCTCAGACACCCGACTGTGGCATGCTTGTTATTTAAATTACTTATAAGCCCTTTATGTGGTGTCGCTCAGATGCCCGATTGTGGCATGCTTGTTATTTAAATTACTTATAAGCCCTTTATGTGGTGTCGCTCAGACGCCCGACTGTGGCATGCTTGTTATTTAAATTACTTATAAGCCCTTTATGTGGTGTCGCTCAGACGCCCGACTGAGGCACGCTTTATATTATTATCTTTTTGAGGCGTCGCTTCAGACACCCGATCGGTGCATTCTATTTCTGCTCCCTTATTGCATATTCATATGAACAACCTGCTTGCGTGCATCATGGATTTTTATTTTGTGGCTGACGTTGTGATCATAGAATATTTCAGAGCATGATCATCATTTGTTATATTATACCTGTGTTCATAATGTTTGCGAGTACATTCAAAAGTACTCACTGGCTTGTCCCTGGCTATTGTCTTGGCCAGATTTCTTGCGTGGAGAGGAGCGTTGCGACGACAGCCCCGGAACCTACGCAATGATGATAGCAGCATCGCAAAGATAGGAGTTATCCTGGTCAGTTGTTCATGTGGGAAATGGAGTCCCATGGCCACTAATGAACCACAAACCGCTTCCGCCATCAACCACTAGAAACCATTTGTTGTACTCATAGGCCAGAATGGTCTTGTACCACATATTTTGTAATTTTTCTTGGAATTTCTGTATCAAGTTGGTGCCTCATCAGCTAACAATAATCCTGGGGCTGGTTAGCACAAGGACCATTTTTGGGAAATTGATACCCCGAAAATCCGGTCCTGACACTGTCGCAGCACATCTGATCGATGTCTTTCAACTTGAAGTTGAGACTCAAGAAGACGAACTGATTCAGGCAGCGAGTTCAAAGAGCTTGTGCCAGCAGTAGTGGCCAGTAACTCGAACACTACATCAAAACAGGACTTTTGGGTTCCCTCACTGTCGTCAAGATAGTTTTTATCATCTTTCTTGGAGACCAATAGGGATGTCTCGCTATCTTGAACCTTATATGCATTACTTCCTTTACCATTGGATAACGTGGTACTATTCTCCAATATTTTGTCCGCATTCTAAAAGAGAAACAAGCAGACACATCACATGTTTACCATGTTGTATATGAAACTCATTTTGGTAAATGAGTTCAGTAGTAAAGTGGACTGGATAACAGCATGAAACAAACATATATCTATGTACCATGGTCACTTTATGGTCTATATCATTCTAGTTTTTGTTGCCAAATCAAGATAGAGACACAGTTCAAATAATATTTGTTCAAGACAAAGCAGAATAGATAGAATATAAGTGTGGGTAACTATAGAGCAATAACAACACTTGTAATGTGCATGACATGAGAACATAACTGTTTATTCAATTGAAACTGAAATCAACATAGAGCAGGTTACAACAGCAAACCAGTTAAAGAAACAGGTTTAAAACATACCTGTTGCGCCATTGGAGTTTCAATTCCATCCTTCAAATTTGAAAATAGTTGGTATGAGTAAATACAGTAATGCAAGAGCAAAGGAGTATGAACCATAGCTACAGAACCTGACCTGAGAACAAATCTTCTTCTCCTGTAAGCGTTGAGTTGGGATTCGGAGTGGTGGTCCTCGTGCTTTGGGCACTGCAGTTCCCTTACTAACTACTCGTGTTTGGGTGCTCTATGGTGGAGACGGTGTTGTGTCAACTGGAACTGGGTTATTATCTGCCGGGGTTGGGGTTAGAAGGGGTGTAGCTGGTTCTCTGTCCAACTGGGTAGGGGTACAATCTGTGAGAGTCTGGGTTATGTGTGGTGGATCTGGTCCTTGGGCAAGTACAACCATGGTTCTATCTGCATCAACTGATAGCACTATCTTTTCTGAAGACCGTGTTGTTACTCCCTTAGATGCTGCCATCACGCTCTCCAATTCAAATGGCTAATAAACAAGAAAAGTAATTGAAAGTATAGCCATTGTATGATAGACAGGTGCAATGGATAGTGGGTAGTAAAAGAGGGCATGAAATAATTCATATTTATGTTGTCTAACCAAACAGGATAGCATGACACAATTTCACATATATGATGGCTAACTAAACAGGATAGCATGACACAATTTCACATTATGATGGCTAACTAAAAAAGATGGAAAGACATAGTTCAAAATATGAGACTATGTAAACACGATGACATGACATAACTATATAATGTGTTTATTAAATAGGTTGGTATGCCATAATTCACATACATTCACGGATAGAATGCCATAATTCAAAATATGATGACTGTAAACACTAAACAGGATGAGATGATATAACTATATGATGTCTTTATTAAATGGGTTGCCATGCCATAATTCAGATAGATGATGTGTATGTACTATGTAAACATGATGGCATGATATAATTCAAGTATATGATTTATATAGTAAGCAAGTAAGCAGATGGCAATCCATATATGATGTAAAAACTAAGCAATGCAAGACAACATGCATGACATGGGTAATATAACCCTGCCAAGTTTGAGCATAGACCTCAGGGGGAAAATAGGACTGGTCATCAGTCTCTGAATCCTCCTCTGAGGAGCTCTCTGTAACCAGCAAGATGTCTGCTTCAGCAGGTAGCATTGTCTGCTCTGAATACCTTGTTTTCACTCCAGATACTTCCATCACCGCTTCAAATGGCTGATGCACAGGAAGAGTAGTTGAATATACAAACGTTGTCGACAAATGGAACACGTAATACAAAAAATGATAGCATGATATAATTCACATACATGATGATTGGCTAAACAGCATGGCATTGCATAGTTCACATATATAATGCCTTTGCAACAAGATAGCATTGTATAATTCACATATATAATGTCTTGCAACAAGATGGCAATGCATAATTCACATATATGGTAATTAGACACTGAACAGGTGGCATTCACACAAAGCATGTCTAAACTAATCAAACGACATAGCAATGCGAGACACCATACGCACGATATGAGCAACATAACCCTGCCAAGTTAGAGCATACACCTCGGGGGGGGGGGAATAGGACTGGTCATCTGTCTCTAAATCCTCCTCTGAGGAGCTATCCATAACCAGCGAGATATGCGCTTCGTCAGATAGCATAGTCTGCTCTGAAGACCTTGTTTTCACTCCAGAATTTGCCATCACCGTGTCAAATGGCTGATGCACACGAAGAGCAGTTGAATGTACTAACATTTTTGACAAATGTAATATGTAACGAAAAAAAGGATGACCTGATATAATTTACATATAAGATGACTGGCTAAGCAGGATGGCATTGCAAAATTCACATATATGATGCCTGGCTAAACAAGATGGCGTTGCATAATTCACATAAACGATGAATAAACTAAACAGATGGCATTCGCACAAAGGATGTCTAAACTAAGCAGATGACATATTTGATGTATAAAGTAAGCAATGCAAGACACCATATGCATGATATAACCAACATCAGCATGCCAAGTTAGAGCGAAGACCTCAGGGGGTAAATAGGAGTTGTCTTCTCCTTCTGAATCCCCCTCAGAACTGATATCTTCCTCTCGATTACAATCCGAAATGCATGGAGGGGGGCTGCCTTTGCGCCTACCATGGAGCGACGTCTGCATGAAATTTTATTGGCACGCAAGGCTCGTCTCTTTTGCTCTACATGTTCAGTTCCATTGTTTACAATAACTGTCATGCATAGGAATAAAACATAGTGAGATTACGTAAGGAGTGCATGCAGAAATCCAGAGTGATGGTAGCAACCAGTGGATAGACCCAAAACCAATAATAGCAGGCAGATAATGGCTTCAGTTAAAAAATACAGATAATGGCTCCTTTACTGTTTGTTTCCCACCCAACATGAAACTCATAGTAGACACCGGAGATTAACTAGATAGTAGATAGATACTATTGATAGCGGCCCCGATATGTACCCCACAACCATTTAAAAACACAAGTTTGACCATTAGTTTGGAGCTGACTCGGAGTCTAATCGGTGAACAGGACGATAGTAGCATGTAATATTAAGCGATGCATAACGTAAGCAGACACGAAAGAGTGCGACCTCTCTTGCGGACCCGTGTAGTCCTCGAGGTCATCTGCTCGGGTGATGATGTTAATGCAGTTTTCATGGCTGCCAGCGGCGGGGAAGAAGATCTGAGGCGGCGAAAGACAGTCTGGAGGCCGGATCCCTGCTGTGCTGGACCCTTCTGTCGTTGGGGTGGATGACGGCGCAGCAGGCGCGGGACAAACCACGCAAGGTTTTCTTTGACAACTATCTATAAGAGAAGTAATTCTTTCAGGGCTCGTTTGAATTGGAGGATTCCAACAATGGAGGGATAGGAAATAGACAGGAATAGGATAGGAATGCACGTGCAAAACAGAGAATTTAAAAACACAGGATTTCTGCCAATCTGGATGTTTGATTCACAATAATTGGAAGATCACAGGATGCAAAGAAGCATGGTGAGATTAAGTCAAACCACAAGAAAATGTACGGTTATAATGCTATTATGCTACTATCTCTTAGTATTGTGCTTCATGAATAGGAATTTGAAAAGGAGGACAAGTGAAAATTAAAATTCCTACGTTTTTTCTTTCAAGGAGACACTAAAGGAACAAATCTGTGTGCTCAGTGGACAATATATATAACATGTAGAGTAAAAAAGAGATGCAACAAGTGTACAACCTCTTTGGCAAAGCCATGTCGATCTCAGCGTGATTGGGTTGGCCGGTGAGGATGCTCCGGCTGACTTTGCTGTCGGACGAGGGGAAGAAGATCTTAGGCGTCTGGAGATGGAGCCCAAGGTACTGCTCCGCTGTAATGGTGGGTTTCGTCGTTGGAGCAGCTCCGGTGAGTTGTACGACGCCGAGGCTGAAGCAGGACAAGAGAGACAACGAACAACGTTAACCTGAGTGGAATTCTAATAGCATCTCCAATACATGACGTAAAATACATAACCACAAAGTGCTAGATGTAAAATACATCAGCCGCTCATCTCTGAACTTAACTGTCGAAACTGAACTTAACTGTCGAAACTGAAGTTAACTGTCGAAACTGAATTTTGTTGTCGAAACTGAATTTTGCTGTCGAAACTGAACGCACTAGCAAGGTGAGGCTACACGTCAGTCAACTGACTTTTTCATCTCTGGTCAGTCGATTTTGCAACCGTTGGATACAAAATCAAGGGCCTGCGGTTAATCTTCAACCTCCACCCCCCTGAGCCGCCAGCCACCACCGGCCAAACAGCAGCCCCCCGCCGCCCCGCCCGCCCCGCCCGCCCCGAAAACACTCCCCACCACCGGTCCGCCGCCGCCCCGGCCATCCCTCTAGGCTCCCCCGTGCCGAGCTTTTTCACCGGCGATCCCCACGCCACCGCCCCGCCAACGCCCCGCCACCGCCGGCGACCACCGCCCCCATCCTGAACCCTAAGATAGATAGTGGGGTACCTCTCCGGCGAGCCCCCCTCCCCGCTGCGGCTGGTTCTTCCTTCACCCCGGCGAGCCCCCCACCCCCTGAAAATCGACTGACCCAAAAGTCGATTCAGTCGACTGAAGTGTAGCTAAATCAGAGCAGCATCGCAAGCAAGAGCAAGAGCGAGAGTAGCAACGCGAGCAAGAGCAATAGCAAGAGCAAACCAGGCAGGGGACCGAGAGCAAGATCAGAGCAGCAGCGCGAGCGAGAGCTAAAGCAGCAGCAGCTCCTACTGATGTGGACGTCGCCGCCGAGGGAGCGACGCCGTGGAGGATGTGGCCAGCAACGCCGCCGTGGATGGAGCCGCGCCATGTCGGCTCGGGACCGAGCACTGGCAGCACCGTGAGATCGAATCAAGAAGAAAATGTGGCGATTAGTGTACAACCTCTTTGGTGACGCCGATTAGGCCGCAACTTCATCCGAGGAAACGGTGATGATGATGCTCTTCCGGTGGTGCAGGTGAAGACGGCAGTGTGGGAATGGAGGTGGCGCGAAAGACGAGGGGTACGTCGGGTTAGCTCCTTGGAGGTGGAGGACGGGGTGGCTGAACTGGCGGGACGGTGAGATCGACGACGGATCCTCATCCGGTACGGTGGATGAGGGACGTCGAGGTGTTGCTCTAGACGACGTCGTCGGGGAAGAGGCTCCGGCTGGGTGGCGGACGAAGCCGGGTGTGGGGTTTCGTCGCGGGTTTTCGCGGCCTCGGTGTACGAATGGGTGGGCGGATGGGATGGCAGTGGGGAACCATGGCTTAGATACGCGCTTGTTCGAAATGTGGGGTAAGTTACGAAAGTACCCCCACCAATTTGAGGCGGTTCTTTCGGTTCAGGGGTACCACGGGCATTTCGCGTGTCGGGATTTCACAGGAGGTGGGAGTTTTCGCGCGCTTTGTAATTTCGGAATAGCAAGGCGCGGGTTGAGATGGAGGGAGTTGTCGGAGCACAACGAGACAAAGATATATCTTAAATATTTCGGGCTAACAAGGCGTGGGTTGAAATTTCCGCACAAGCCTAACGTGTACTGTACCAAATCAATGCGCACTACAAATGTCATTCAAAACTTTGAATTCATGTTATGTTCAATTAAAATATTTCGCTACGTGTATAATGCGTGCAACCTACTACTCAAATGAACGTTTTAGTGCATTCCAAACGTATATACTACCGCTTCAACATGAACTAAATTTGAATTCGTTTCTCTATTTGAATAAGATCTACAGTAATGATTGTTGTGAATTCAAAGCATTTGAATTTGTTTCTCTGTTTTTATAAGATCTACAATCATCATTATTGTCAAGTTAAACCATCGTTTGTGTATTATCTTCACAGCACACCACATGATTAGTCTCGAGTTACATATGAGCTATGTGTACTATATGAACTCGAACTAGATTTTTTGAACCCACTTAATTTTGATTTCAAATCACATTACATTTCTAGCTCTAGCTAGATCTTCATAATCTAAACCATGTCTCATATGTATAATGCGTTTATCACATTATGTATGGTGCCCCGCCCCCTACGCCTACAAGTATTTAGATGTGAGTTGCAAACACCACACATTACCACAAATTCGAATAAAATGTGAGAATGTTCGATATATAGTATTGTTTAGATTGTTCGATATTTAGTTGTAAGCTGCAAACGCCACACATTATCACAAATTCAAATAAAATGTGAGATTGTTTGATGTATAGTATGGTTTAGATTGTTCGACATTTAGCTGTGAGTTGCAAACGCCATGCATTATCACATTATGGTATAACATGTGCACAGCACGTGTATCACCGCTATATTCATGCATGCAATGTTTAAAACACTATGATCTCCTATTCAAATATATGAATCCGCTTTCATATCAAATTATGATCTTTGTTAGTCTCTTACACCCACACAATCCTCTAACATTTGTAGCTACCACTAACTTTCTCTCGTGCATGCACACGCCCTCCTCGCCCTCCCCTCCCTCGGCATTCTATCCACCGGGCACATTCATTTTTTTTCTTTAGGTCGTTCTCCTAGAGTCTCCCCAACTTGTCGGAGTAAATGGCCACGGGTAGCCTAACCGACTCCCCCTGGCTCTTTGAAAAATTATCAGGCCATTCAAGCCTTCAAGCACACAAAGCATAGGGCCGCCTTCCTCCGGCCGGCTATCCCCAGGGCCGACTCCCAGAAGGCGACCCAGTCCCAAAAAACCTCCCCCAAGAAAGATACGAGATAGCCGACTCCAGGAAGCCAGCCCCAAGAGGACCGACTCCCAGAAGCCGGCCATGAAGAAGGCCGACTCCCAAAAGCCGGCCAAGACTGCACCCACGAAGACTGTACCCACATAACGGTGATAGGATGGGGCGTGGCCGCAGTACAGCCCACTACCCCCGAATCCCGGAACAGGCATGGCCACAGGGCGCCGTACGGGCCAGCCATCCCCCGTCCGGCGCGGCACTGTAGCCATGTTGGCCTCGACGTCACCCACGACATGTGCCAGAACGGCCCGTGGGCGGCGGGCCCCTTTGCCAGGGAGACACCTGGAGACGGCCCGGCCTCCTCTAGTCGGCCAGGGATGTGGCCGGCTCCCAACAGCCGGCTACCTCCCTCCCTCGAAGCATGCGCCCTATTAAGGAGACAAGACAAGGTAAGGCTACAGTGAGAGCTCGGCAAGGCGGCGACACTGTAGCCATGCTTACCTCGACAAAGCCCTCGCCATCAGAGGCGAGGCAACAGTAACCAGCCGCCGACAAAGCCCCCATGCGGTGGGGCTGGCGTGCCGGCCAAGAAGCCGGCAGCCGGCGGGACCCACCAGTCGGCGGGCCCCAATGACCGGCGGAGAAGCCGACAAGCATAGACACTGATGGCTGGGACCCGCGCCTAGCCGGATTACCATTGTACCCCTGGGGGGTAGGCCTATATAAACCCCCCGGGACACCCATGCAAAGGGTTGGTCTCATAGAATTAAACACACCACATAGAGAGAAAAGGAGAGCTAGCCTTGCCCTTCTTCCCCCTCTAACCTGACAGCTCAAGGAGCACTTGTAGCTACGTGCCTTGATCTAGTGATTATGCGGAGACCCCGCAGAGCAGGACTAGGGCTGTTATCTCCACGGAGAGCCCCGAACCTGGGTAAGATTCGCCGGCATGCATGTCTTCGCCTCATCCCGTTTCCAGGCACCGGCGACGTCTTACTGGCTCCCACAATGATAAGCCACCCGTTGGCATATGTCACACCTACCACCCGACATTTGGCGCCCACCGTGGGGCCAGGTGCACCGTCGTCCGGAGACCTGTTTTGGACGAGAACCCTTTTCCTCCCCCGCGAGCGCAGCCAGCCCGCTGCACCCGATGGCGCTTGCCCCGACGCGCTGCAAGGCGTTGACGACGTCTGCGCAGCGAGCTGCCTCGCCGATCTTCTTGGCGAGGCTCGCATCTCCGACGAGCCCGCGTCCGACGCAGGCACGGACTACCCCGAGAGCCGCCTCGTCAGCCTCCTCGACCAACTTCACGTCTCGAGCGAGCCTGCTGTAGACTTGGAGTCGGTCGGCTCCACCGACCCAATGCTTGTCGACTCCGACACGGCATCGCTCGACGCCTACCCCTCCGACGTGGTAGTCTTCGACGACCCTCTCCCTCGAGCTGACAGCGGCAGCAGCGCTGTCACTGAAATGCTGGTCATCAGCCACGTCGCCAACTCGGGCGAGAACGCCCACGACGCCCTGCAAGCGGCGATGCATGGCTTATCCGTCCCCATCCCGGCCGACGCCGACGCCGAGACCCTGGAAGCACGCCGCCTCGCCCTCATCGCGGAAGGCCAGAAGATAGCCTCCATGAGACGCCTCACCGAGGCTCACCAGCGCGAAGTCGAGCGCGCCGCCTCATGGCGGGCCGAGCCGAGCCGGCCTCGTCAAGAAGCTCGGCGCGGCCATCGCCAGCATGCTGGGGGCAGACCGCCCCGTCTACGCCACCCCGCTCGAGAATCTGGGAGCCGCTCAGGCGGCCGCTGAAGAGCTAAATGGGCTGGGAGCCGATGAGCTTCCCTAAATGACAAGGCGAATCCAGCAGCTGATCGACGCGGCCGCAGAACGGCACGAAGCCGGTGCTCGCGCAGAGAGTCCTCCACCGCGCCGAGAGCACGCCGCGACATCCCGGTCGCCGACTGTGAGCGGCGCCCGCGCAAGGAAAGACAAGGAGCCGGCTGCTAGCCGCAGCCGGACTCGGATCACCATCGAGCGCGACGCGGAAGGCCGCCCTCGAGCAGTGGAGTGCCAAGGAAATCCGCCTCCTCCCCCGCCTCGAGGGGAGAGATATCCCACCCCACCGTCTGTCACGCATCCGACTCTTGGTGGCCGACTAGGCCACCACGAAGGAGTCGGCGAGAACGACGCCCGCCACCGGATCGACCGCCTAGCTCGATCCCTGGCGCTAGAAGAAGACGATGTCGGCCCGCCATGCTTTGGCCCCCGCATCCGCGACGAGCCCTTCCCCAAAGGGTTCTCGCTCCCCAGAGACACGCTCAAGTACAACGGCTCTGTGAAGCCGGTAGATTGGCTCATCGACTACTCTACCGCTGTCAGCATAGCGAACGGCAACTGGCGCGTAGCCGTGAAATACGTCCCCCTCATGCTGCAAGGCACGGCACGCACCTGGCTCAACATCCTCAAGCCCTACAGCGTCAACAGCTGGCTGGACTTCACGGAAGTCTTCGTCCGCAACTTCACCAGCACGTACAAGCGGCCTCCCAAGCCCCGCCAGCTCTCCCTGTGCGTCCAAGGGCCCAACGAGTCGACCCGTGACTACCTCACGCGGTGGGCCGAGCTCCGCAACTCCTGCAAGGGGGTGCACGAGGTTCAGGCCATCGAATACTTCACCGTCGGGTGCCGAGAGGGCACCCTCCTCAAGCACCGACTCCTCTGCGACGAGCCGGCTACCCTCGACGAGCTTCTGATCATCGCGGACAAGTACGCCACGGCCGACTCCTCGATGAAGACCGAGCTCCGAGTGGATGCCTCTGGGAAGGTGCTCGCTTCGGCTCCCAAGACGCCGGCTGGCGACCCCATTCGGCGCCCCTACCAGAAGGACCACAAGCGCAAGGCCCCTATGCCGCCTTCCACCAGTCGGCAGGTGGCCACAGTCGAAGATGAGGAGCCCGAAGAACGGCCCGCTCCCAAGAAGAAGGGCGGCAGGCCGGCTTGGCAGCCGGCCTACTCCTACGAGCAGACTCTCGATGCCCCCTGCAAGTTCCACAGCGGCGCGAAGCGGTCCAACCACACGACCCGAAAGTGCCACTGGCTCACACGGATCTCCAAGGGCGAGGGGCTGGTGCCGCCTCCGCCTCCCGACCCGCCGCCTCCAGCCCCCCAGCAGCCGGCTGCTCGACCAACAGTTGGAGCCATTCAAGATGAGTTCCCTGAAGAGCACACCGCCTACGTCGTCTTCACGAGCCAGGTTGAAGACAAGCGCAGCCGGCGCCGACAGCATGAAGAGGTCAACGCAGTCGCCTCCAGCAACCCCGAGTTCATGCATTGGTCCGAGAAGCCTATCAACTGGAGCCGGGCCGACCACCCAGAGGTGATGCCGTCCCCTGGCTCCTACGCATTAGTATTGGATGTCACCCTCGCAACGGAGAGGCAACCTGCCTGATTCTCCCACGTTCTGATTGACGGCGGAAGCAGTATCAACATACTGTACCGCGATACCATGGAGAAGCTGAACCTCAAGGCAAAGCAGCTCATGCCAAGCCGGACCGTGTTCCATGGCATCGTACCCGGCCTGTCCTGTTCCCCGATCGGCAAGATCAAGATGGATGTTCTCTTCGGAGACAAGGATCACTTTCGCCGAGAAGCAATCTGGTTCGAGGTAGTAGATCTGGAGGGCCCATACCACGCCTTGCTTGGCCGACCTGCTCTGGCCAAGTTCATGGCTGTGCCCCACTACGCCTACTTGAAGATGAAGATGCCGAGCTCGAAGGGGATCATCACTGTAGCCGGCGACTACAAGAAGTCCATCGAGTGCGCCGCAGCCAGCAGTCGGCTGGCCGAGTCCCTCGTAGTGGCAGAAGAGAAGAAGATGCTGGAGCGAGTTGTGGCCATGGCCGGCAAGCAGCCGACCTTGTCTCCCAACCCCAAGGATTATGATGCGCAGGGCTCCTTCCAGCCGGCCAAGGAGACGAAGAAGATACCTCTGGACCCGGAGAACCCAGAAAGGTTTGCAGTCATTGGTGCAAACCTGGACAGTAAATAGGAAGGCGAGCTCGTCGACTTCCTCCGTGAGAATCGAGACATCTTTGCATGGTCCCCAAAGGACATGTCAGGTGCTCCTAAGGATTTCGCCGAGCACAAATTGCACGTCCGAGCCGACGCGAAGCCGGTCAAGCAGCCCCTTCGCAGACTGTTAGAAGAGAAGCGAAGAATCATAGGAGAAGAGATAGCCCGGCTCCTCGCCGCCGGCTTTATTATGGAAGTATTTTTCCCAGAGTGGCTTGCCAACCCAGTCTTGGTGTTGAAGAAGAACAACAAATGGCGTATGTGTATAGACTACACCAGCCTCAACAAGGCCTGCCCCAAAGATCCGTTTGCTTTGCCACGGATTGATCAAGTGATAGACTCCACGGCCGGATGCGAGCTGTTGAGTTTTTTGGATGCCTACTCAGGATACCACCAGATCAAGTTGGACCCAGCAGACCGCCTGAAGACTGCCTTCATCACACCATTCGGAGCTTTTTGTTACCTGACTATGACATTCGGCTTGAGGAATGCCGGTGCCACTTTTCAGCGTTGCATTCAGAAATGCCTCCTCAAGCAACTCGGCAGAAATGCCCACGTCTACGTAGACGATATTGTGGTGAAGACAGAGAAGCGCGGCACCCTGCTGGAGGACCTCAAAGAAACATTTGCCAACTTGCGCCGATTCCAGATCAAGCTCAACCCCGAGAAATGCGTGTTCGGAGTACCAGCCGGCCAACTTCTAGGTTTTCTGGCCTCCGAACGCGGCATTGAGTGCAACCCTGTGAAGATCAAGGCCATTGAGAGAATGGAGATTCCCACCAAGTTGCGGGACGTGCAGAAGTTCACTGGGTGCCTGGCCTCCTTAAACCACTTTATCAGCCGGCTAGGAGAGAAGGCTCTCCCCCTGTACCGACTCATGAAGAAATCCACTCATTTCGAGTGGAATGAGCAAGCAGACCAAGCCTTCCATGAGTTGAAGAAGATGCTGACTACTCCACCTGTCCTGGCGGCGCCGACTGAGAAGGAGCCCATGCTCCTTTACATTGCCGCGACTAGCTGAGTGGTCAGTATAGTTGTCGTGGTCCAGCGCCCGGAAGAAGGCCAAGCCCAGCTAGTCCAGAGGCCGGTGTATTATCTAAGCGAAGTACTATCCAGCTCAAAGCAAAACTACCCGCACTACCAGAAGATGTGCTATGGAGTGTACTTCGCCGCCAAGAAGCTGAAGCCCTACTTTCAAAAGCATCCCATCACGGTCGTGTGCACCGCCCCGCTTGCCAAGATCATAGGCAGCCGGGATGCATCCGGCCGGGTGGCTAAATGGGCCATTGCGCTGGCACCTTACACAATCTTCTACTAGCCCCGCACCACCATCAAGTCCCAAGCATT
Organism: Triticum aestivum; assembly: GCF_018294505.1. Classification (NCBI taxonomy): domain Eukaryota; kingdom Viridiplantae; phylum Streptophyta; class Magnoliopsida; order Poales; family Poaceae; genus Triticum; species Triticum aestivum. The sequence goes on from NC_057796.1 coordinate 59,364,715, forward strand.
GGCCGACTTCCTCGTCGATTGGGCCGAGACCCAATACCTACCGCCGGCTCCCGACTCCACCCATTGGCGGATGCACTTCGACGGGTCCAAGATGCGCACCGGCTTGGGAGCCGGCATCGTCCTCACCTCTCCCAAAGGCGACAAACTCAGATACACGCTCCAAATCCACTTCGCCGCCTCCAACAACGTGGCCGAGTACGAGGCACTCATACACGGGCTCCGGCTACACAAAGAGCTCGGCATACGCCGGATCCTGTGTTATGGCGACTCAGACTTGGTGGTCCAGCAGTCATCTGGCGACTGGGACACCAAGGATGCAAACATGGCGAGCTATCGATTCCTCGTCCAGCAGATCAGTGGGTACTTCGAAGGGTGCGAGTTCCTTCACATGCCACGGGCCGACAACGACCAAGCAGATGCCTTGGCGCGGATCGGCTCTACCCGACAGGCTATACCGACCGGTGTCTCTCTCCAGCGCCTCCTCAAACCGTCCATCAAGCCGTCTCCAGAGTCGGACTCTATCTTCGTACTGCCTGTCACCGATGCAGCCGGATTCGACTGGAGGAACCCAGCAAGCGGCTCGGGGACTTCGACAACCGGCCCAGGGACTGCCGTAGTCGCACCCGGCTCGGGGACTTCAGAACCCAGCCCGGGGACTGCAACAGTCGGCCTGGGGACTGCAGCGACACAAGAAGCGGTGGCCGACTCCAACTCCCCACCACCCAACCCGCCCACCCGAGTCATAGTGGCCGTACTGAAAGTAGAAGAAGTCACAGCTCGATCATGGGCCCTGCCCATCCTCAACTTCCTAGTCAATAGAGAGCTACCGGCTGATGAGATCTCGGCAAGACTAGTGCAACGTCGAGCCAGAGCATATGCAATAATAAACAGAGAACTTGTCAAGCGCAGCGTCACTGGAGTCTTCCAGCGCTGCGTCGAGCCAGAGAAAGGTGTGGCAATCCTCAAGGATATCCATCAAGGCGAATGCGGCCACCACGCAGCCTCAAGATCACTGGTGGCCAAAGCTTTCCGCCATGGTTTCTTTTGGCCGACTGCTTTGGAAGATGCCAAAGAGATAGTCAAAAGCTGCAAAGGATGCCAAGTCTTCAGTTCCAAGCAACACCTACCGGCTTCTGCACTCAAGACCATCCCCCTCACCTGGCCCTTTGCCATCTGGGGGCTGGACATGGTGGGCCCATTCAAGATAGCCCGCGGCGGCCTGACACATCTACTTGTCGCGGTGGACAAATTTAGCAAGTGGATCGAAGCAAAGCCGATCAAGAAGCTGAACCGGCCGACTGCCGTGACGTTCATTGCCGACATCACTACTCGGTACGGCGTGCCGCACAGCATCATCATCGACAAATGGCACAAACTTTGCCAAAGGAGCACTGGCACGTTTCTGCGCGACGCAGGGTATCCGACTGGACTTAGCGTCCGTTGCCCACCCGCAGTCAAACGGCCAGGTGGAGCGAGCAAATGGCCTCATCCTCTCCGGCATCAAGCCCCGACTGGTCGTACCACTGGAGCGATCAGCCGGCTGCTGGCTTGATGAGCTGCCGGCTGTCCTCTGGAGTCTGCGTACTACCCCTAACAAGTCAACCGGCTTCACTCCGTTCTTCCTTGTATATGGTGCCGAGGCCGTCATCTCAACCGACATCGAGTTCGACTCGCCTCGCCTCAGGTCACCATGTACATGGAGGCGGAGGCCAAGGAAGCGCGAGAAGACGGCGTCGACCTGCTGGAAGAAGGCCGGATGTTAGCACTCAGCCAGTCTGCCATCTACCAGCAGGGTTTGCGCCGTTACCACAACCGCAAGGTCAAGCCAAGATATTTCCAAGAGGGCAACCTTGTGCTTCGGCTGATCCAGCGAACAGCCGGCCAGCACAAGCTCTCGGCCCCTTGCGAAGGCCCTTTCGTCATCAGCAAGGCGCTAGGCAACGACTCCTACTACCTGATCGACGCACAAAAACCAAGAGCACGCAAGAGGGATGATTCCGGCAAGGAGTCGGAGCGACCATGGAACGCGAACCTCCTGAGAAGATTTTATAGTTGAAAGCAGTATGTATCATGCTACCTTTTTGTATTAAGTACGAAACAATGGCCCCCTCGAGGAGCACTCGGGGACTGCCCTCCTTTATCTATGAATGACGAGTGTCATATTCATGAATGTATTATTACATTTGATTTTCTGTCTGGCACCGGGTTCGACTAGTCGGCCCAGGGACTGGCCGCCTTAAGTTATATTAAAGTTCTACCTGAAGTCAGACAAGTAGTGTGCCGGCACCCGAGCCCTCTCTTGTTGAAAGTCGCAACTCGAAGAACCGACTGTCCGACTAGCAAGAGCCAAGGGCAGAAAGGATGCCCACATGAAAAACGGCTAAGGACTAACGAACTTGTATAACGAAAAGACGGCCTCCAACCACGCTTACCGGCTGTCAAAACAGCCGGCTGGCTGGCCTCCCAATCACTTCGCTATAATCCAACAAAGCTAGAGTACTTGCCCTCCCAACTGGCCAAGCACTCCTCCAGCCACAGATTGCAGAGCAACTGTCTGACTGGGGAGGCGGCAACCAAGGGAGGGCGGCAAAGTAAACAGCAGAAGGATGAAAAGCAAAGAACAAGGGAAAGCCAAATGCATGCATAATCATATTTTCACATAAGCCCCCAACAGGCCGGTAATCAATATAGTTCGAATACACCCCCAGTGGATGGAATTGTGCAAACCTAACAAAATACTTTTCCAAGAGTGGTAAAATAGGAAAATAGAGGCAACAGACTAGACTAAGGGCGCAGTGTGGGAGCCGGGTTGGTCGGTGGAGACGGCGCCACCGGCTGGAGGAGTGGTTGGCTGGCGGGTCTCGGCTTGATCATCGCCGGCTGCAGGCGGTGCACCCGCGCGTGCCTTGTTGCTGGGGGCATGGTCAAGCCGAGGCTGACCGGCCGCTCCACCATCTGGCCCGGCGTCTTCACCCTCCTCCTCCTCCTCGCCCTCATCGCTGGAGTCGATCTCCTCCGTCGAGTCCTCGCCGTCTGCCGGGTTCAGCCCGAACCACTCGTCCGGCTGGGCAACACCGTTGTCGTCCACCTCAGGAGCGAAGGCGCTGGTGTCGGTGTAGTCGGCGATCGCCGAAGCCCGCTGGATGATAGCCAGCCGCACCGGCTCCAGCTCCGTGTCAGCCTCCTGCCGCCAGGTGGCCAGCTGGTCCAGACTCAGCTCGGGATACCAGGCCTTGGCGAACTCCAGCGCCTGCCTGGCGCCGGACCGAGCCGCCGAAGCCTTCCAGGCCTCGAAGCGGCCGACTGCCACCTCCAGCCAGTCCGCAGTCCGACTGGGTGTGCGGGGAATCACTTCACCAGGCCAGAGAACGGCCAACACCTGCGCCCCAACACGCTGAAGCCGGCGGAGCAGGCGATGAGCCGGCTGGAGGCGGGCCTGGATCGCCAAGAGCTGCTCCTCCAGCGACCGGCGAGCGTTTGGTGCGATTTCGGCGCCAGCCTGCCTTTGTGCCTCGCGGTGGGCCTCGATGACCTGGTTGGCGGCGGTAGAGTAGCCAGGGAAGTACTCTGCGCAAGGAAGAAAGAGAAAGAAGAGAAAAACACCAAGTCAGAAAACGAGCTAAAACGGCAAGCGGCAAGCAAGGACGAAGAGGAAGGCGGCCTACCGTCAACCAAGTATTCGATCTGGCCATAGCCGTTGATCAGCGTCTGCTTCGCTTCGGCCCAGCTGGCCGCCTTTGTCTCATACTCGGCTTGGAGGGCGGCCTCGCTGTCCCGCACCGCCTTCAGGGCCGCCTTGTGGCTCTCCTCTTGGTCAGCCAGCCTCTTGGCCAGGCGGTCACGCTCCTGTGCCAAGGCGGCAAACTCGGCCTCCTTAGCGCGGAGGGCGGCCTGAGTCCCGCCCAGCTGCTCCCTTAGACCGGCGTTGGCCACTGCAGGGATGGCAGAAAAGAAAGAAGCAATAAGGAAGAAGTCATCAAGGAAGATCCGACCCGACTGCTCAGCAGTCGGCCCGAATCTCGGGGACTACACCCAGTGGGTGCGCTGACGCACCCCCACGTGAGATAAAAGACGAAGCACTTACCCTGGCTCTCAGATAGGTCAGTAGTCTTCTGGGTCAGCTCCCGAGCCTGGGAGTTGAAGGCAGCCGCGCGGAGGTTGTGGTAGTCCTGCAAGTCAGGCAGAGGAGCGAATTAGAACAAGAATAGAAAAACAAGGCCCGCAAGGAAGTTCCAAGCCGCCTGCTCTGCAGCCGACTCGGAACTCGGGGACTACACCCAGTGGGTGCGCTGACGCGCCCCCACGGAAGAAACCAAGATAAAAAAAAGCAAAGACAAGAAGACTAACCCGAATGGCCGCCCGCGTTGCAAGGAACTCGTCATTATATTTCCTCAACGCCGCAGCCTGGGCTTGAAGCCGGTTCCGGACGTCCTGCGCGGCCACGTTCACCAAAGCCGTCCCTCCACCCGGCGTCCACCCCGAGCTGGCGCTGGTCGCTTCCATGTCCTGGGTCGACGAGCTGGAGCCCGCGGCCGTCTGCGGCTCCGATGCAGCCTTCCCCGCGCGCTGGCGCGACGGCGTCTGGACCACCAGATCAGTCCTCGCGGCCGACTCGCCCCCGGCCGATTGCGCAAGCGGCAAGTTAGGCCGGCCGCCTTGGGTCGCCCCAGTCGGCGGGGCCGGTGCTCCCTCCCTCTCCAGGACGACGACGTCGTCGTCCCTCTCCAGTCCCGGGTGGTCACCGCCGGCTTCTTCTGGCGGGGGCTCTGGGGCCTCAGGCGCCGTGACGCGCAGAGGGGTGACTAGCAAGGGCCCCTCTGCCATCGCCGTGGCCGCAGCCTCCGCTTGGGCCTTGGCCGCTGCATCGGCGCGCACCTTCGCCGCCTCCTCCTCCTGCGCCGCCTTGGCGGCGGCCGCCCTCAACTCCTCCGCCTCCCGCTCCTCCCGCGCCACCTGCGCATTTTGCTCCGTCGCCGCCTGAAGCTCCGCACGGGGGTCTACGCGGCGAGTGGTGCTCCCGGATCCTCCCGGCGATCCAACGATGGAGGCGGTAGCACTACTGGAATCAGCTAATTTGCCATCTGCCAGCTGTTTGCCGTCTGCTAGCTGACGGCAAAGAAGCTCTTTGCCATCAGCTACACATAAACAGACGGCAAAGAAGCTCTTTGCCATCTGCCAGCTCTTTGCCGTCTGCCAGCGGACGGCAAAGAATCTTTGCCGTCCGCAAAGAATCTTTGCCGTCCGCTGGCAGACGGCAAAGAGTGTGGTGGCCCCCACCCCCCGCTCGTTTGAAAAAATCATAACGGCCCACCTCTTTGCCGTCCGCTAGCAGACGGCAAAGAGGCAAAAAGGCGGACGGCAAAGGCTGGAGGACGGCAAAGAAGGCACTTGACTAACGGCACGTACCCCCGCCCGTTACTCAGTTCGTCGTCGCGCCCTTCTCCTCCCACCCCGCCGCCGCCCGCCGCGCGCCGCCGCCCCGTCGCCCCCGCCGCCCCGTCGCCCCGCCGCCCCGGCTCCCCGCCGCCCCACCGCCCCGTCGCCCCCCCGCCCCGGCCCCCGCCGCCCCGCGCCCCACCGCCGCCCCGGCCCTCAGCCGCCACGGCCCCCCGCCGTCCCGGCCCCCCGCCGCCCCGCGCCCCCGCCGCCTCCTCCACCGCCCCGCCCCGGCCCTCCGCCCCCCATCCCCCCGCCGCCCCGGCCCCCCGCCGGCCGGGCCCCCGCCGCCCCGCCCCGGCCCTCCGTCGCCGGCCCCTCCCCGACCCATCGCCGCCCCCCATAGTGAGCCCCTCCTCCCTTTTTTTTCTGTTTTTTGTTTTTTTTTCTGTTTTTTGGTTTAGGTTTAATTAGTTTAAATAGTTAAGTTTTAATTAGTTTAGGTTTTTAGTTTAGGTTAGTTTAGGTTTAGGTTAAGTAGAAGGGGGAAGAAGAAGAAGAAGAAGAAGAAGAAGAAGAAGAAGAAGAAGAAGAGGAGGAGGAGGAGAAGAAGAAGAAGAAGAAGATGAGGAGGAGGAGGAGGAGAAAGAAGAAGAAGAAGAAGAAGAAGAGGAGGAGGAGGAGACACCCCGAAGCCCCGAACCCGAAACAGCACCCCGACCCCGACACGGCACCCCGACACCGACACGGCACCCCGACACCTACACGACACCCCCGACCCCCGACACGACACCCCCGACACCCCGGCCCCGAGAACCCGACCCCGACCCCGACCCCGACCCCGACACACCGACCCCGAGCCTGACCCGACACCCCGACCCCGACACCGACACGGCACCCCCGACCCCGACCCGGCACCCCGACCCCCGACACCGACACGACACCCCGACCGCCGACACGACACCCCCGACACCCCGGACCCCGAGACCCCGACCCCGACCCCGACACCCCGACCCCGAGCCTGACCCGACACCCCGACCCCGAAAAGGTGTTCTTTGGCCTTCCAGAAGCCGACGGGGTCATATATTTGTGAATTATTAGTTAGGTCATATATCTTTCGATTTTGTTATGAAAAACATCATATATAATTGTGTTGATCGGGTAGTTTTAAATGTGCAGTTGTTTCATCGCTGCGAGGTTTGGTGTTCGACGACTCGCCGTGCGTTTGACGAGCTCTGTCCCTTCGTTCGTGGGTGAGCACAAATGACATGTCCTCCTCCCCCATTAATGATTTAATCTATTCCGATGAAACTTGATAGCTAGATATATATGTGTCTTGAATCATTAGTATGCGTAACCAATATGTGTCTCCCGTTCGAAGCGTCATACTTATAAATATGCATGCATTTGCATATTTATAACCTTGATTCTTTCGAATTGTCCAACGCTATCCATGGACAGCCCGAGTATGTTTAGATTGGGTTCGTTTTCCCCGTATGCTTTGCTCCGGATCCGACGCATAAATTTCGTCAGTGCCTCCCCTGTTGTTCTCCGGGTACACATCCTCTCTGTTTATTGCAGAGACGTGTATCAGGAGAACAGCGGGGAGGTGCTGCCGAAATTTTGCGTAGGATCCGGGGCATAGCATGGGAAAATGAACCCAATCTAAACATACTCGGCGTGGGATTAGGACCTATCATTACCTATTAGAGTGTAGGTTGCATGGACGTAATAAAATTGACAAAGTAGATCAACTGATGAATACATACATGGTGAATTATATATATATATATTTGTTGTGTGTCTAGTAGCTCTGAAAGTCAAGATGAGTGATCGTGCGTGGATGTACACCGGTCACACTGGTCAGAACAAATGGAGCACTGAATGGTTCACAAAAACCAAGGGGTTTGTGCGAGCCGCATTTGCAAATGGCCAGAGGAAAACATGGTGCCCCTGTTTACGGTGCGGCAATTGGGAAAAGAGGACAGAGGCTGAAATGGGCAACACCTGCAGAAGAGTGGTTTTACGCCCGATTATACGGTGTGGACATTTCATGGTGAGTCTGCCCAACGTGACCGAGCTGAGGTGGATCGTCGTCGCACCGACGAGCATGGTACCGGGATGGAAAACATGGTGCAAGACTTTGATGATGCTCGGGATTCGGACGAGGAGATGGAGGAATCTGCAAAGGCCTTCAATGAAATGTTGGAGTCTTCAAAACGTCCGCTCCATGAGCCACACTGAGCTTTGTCAGTTGGATGCCATTTCACAAGTAATGGCTCTGAAGGCTCAGTTCAACATGGGGCAGAGAATGCTACGATGCAATGATGACAGTATTTGGACGCTTTCTACCCAAAGGCCATGTAATGCCTGCAAACCTATACCAGTCGGACAAAATCCTCCGTGCACTGAAGATGCCCTAATGATAAGATACATGCCTGTGAGAAAGGATGTGTCTTGTTTAGGCTTGACTATGCGGACTTGAACTATTGTCCATTTGCAAGTCTTCCAGGTATGTTGTGGTAGACAACGGTATGGGTGAGAAGACACAGACCAAAATCCCCGTTAGTGTTCTTCGGTATATGCCAATCGTACCAAGACTTCAACGTCTTTTCATGGTCGAAGAGACGGCCAGACAGATGACATGGCACAAAACGGGCAAAAGAACCGAACTAGATGAATATGGGAATCTGATGATTGTACACACATCGGATGGTGTTGCGTGGAAAAAGTTTGATGAATTACATGGTGACAAAGCGGCAGATCCGAGGCACCCTCGAGTCGGCATCAGCACGGATGGGTTCAGTGTGTTTGGTATGAGGGCAGCCCAATACAGTTGTTGGCCCGTATTTGTCTTTCCACTCAATCTCCCCCCCGGACAGATTATGCAAAGAAAGAACATTTTCCTGACGTTGATAATTCCAGGGCCCAACTATCCGGGGAAAAATATGAATGTGTACATGCAACCGCTTAAGGACGAATTGCAAGAAGCCTGGGATAATGGGTTCAAGACATACGATGCCTATAGCAAACGGAACTTCATAATGCGTGTCTGGTACATGTACTCGACGCATGACTTGCCGGCGTATGCGCTATTCGTTGGCTGGTGTGTGCATGGAAGGTTCCCGTGCCCCACATGCAAGGGAGCTCTTGAGTTTCGTTGGCTTCAGGCCGGTCGCAAGTTTTCTTGCTTCGACATGCATAGAGAGTTCCTGAATCCTCGCCATAAGTTCAGGAAAGACAAGAAGAACTTCATCAGAGGTAGGAGTTGTCAAAAACTCTGCACCACATGCATTGACAGGCCAACAGACCCTGGATCAGTTAAACGCTCTCGAGCCAGATCCCGAGCGTCCAGGGTACTTCAAGGGGTATAATTCTAAGCACGCCTGGACTCACAAAACATGCTTATGGGATCTGCCTTACTTCAAAGACCTCCTTTGCCCACACAACATCGACGTGGATGCACACTGAGAAGAAATAATCGCCGAGGCCACTTTTTGGTACATTGTTCGGCATAGATGGGAAGTCAAAGGATAATACTAAGGCTAGAGTCGATCTGGAGGCGCTATTTGATAGGCCGTTACAAAACATGAAAGAACCGAAAGGAAAGCAGAACTGGACGAAGCCAAAAGGCATGGTTCAATCTTGGAAGGCTGGCTATGAGGGAAATTATCTTGTGGGTGAAAATGCAGTTGATGTTCTCCGATGGGTATGCAGCGAATCTACAGAGGGGAGCCAGTCTTGATAAATTGAAGTCATGATTGGCACATATGGATTGAGCGGGTAATGCCGGTGATGTTGCGTGTCTTCATCCCTGAGGATGAATGGCTAGTACTGGGCAGAACTCAGCTATTTCTTCCGTGTTCTTTGTGCGAAAGAACTATCGCCTGGCGTGCTAGAAGAAATGGAAGAGTTGGCGCCGGAGTTGATCTGCAAGTTAGAGAAGATCTTTCCACCGGGCTCTTTAATCCAATGCAACATTTGATTTGCATCTCCCGACCGAGGCAAGATTGGGGGGGCCCGTGCAAAATCGTTGGTGCTACCCACTGAGAGGATGCAGAAGACGCTTCGACAAAAATGTAAAAATAAACGTAGAATTGAAGCATCGATGGGCTGAGGCATTCATCACTGAGGAGGCGGCAAACTTTCGTGACAGCACACTACGAAGCCAAAAATCGTCATTTGCATAATCCGAAGCCCTCGGTACAATTGCTGACGACCCTAAAAAGGGTGGATCCAACCTCAGCCTATTCAAAGGGAATCTCGCACCAGCCAGTGTTTCAAATCCAGTATCTTTGGATACACGAACAATGGCGGACCATTTCGTTGTATATCTTCAACAACCTGATAGAAGTGCGGCCCGTTACATCGAGTAAGTTCTCGGTACATAGTTTTCGCAACTTCTATTTCCTTTGAACTGCTCTTATTCCTGGATATTTCATACAGTCGATACGTCGCCTTATTCTCGTATGGAGCGGTGATCCAAAAGGGATTCTGTCGAAGAGTATGAGCTTCTCGCAAAGCAAGGTGGCGGCTATCCCGGTTTTCATCTCTTGGTCAAACAAACGGTAATTTTCTATTAGACTTGTAGGCTAATTTGTAGGCGGCTATCCCGGTTTCATTCGCTAATTTGTGCGTAATGCAACAATCCTTTCATATTAAACTTGGTAGGCTAATTCAGAGTCTATGGACGCCGAATTGAGACAAGTCGCTAATGGTTTGACTATAAGGTCCGTTCATTTGACAAATACGACAATTCAACGAGGTATCGCTTTCGTACCTATGGCCAAGAGCTATCTATGGCCGACCGAAAGTCTACAAATTGTTGTGTATCTTGCTATCGGCGAAGGACCGGGTACCGAGTATTATGGGAGAGTTGAAGCAATTTATGAACTTTCTTATTCTATGGTGAAAACCCAACCGAATGTCGTAGTCTTTCAAATGTTATTGGTTTCAGCCGAAGGAGACTAGAAGAACTCATGAACATATAGGGCTAAGTTGAAATCAACCAAAGCACCCATTTAGATGTTCCTGATGTCTATATTACGGCTCAACAGGCGACCCAAGTATTCTATCTACCGTGGCGCTGCCAAACTAATCCAAATTGAAAGGTTGGGATGTCGTTTATGAAGTTGCCGCCACGTGCTAGACTATTCCCCCAAAGGAAGAGGATATGAACCTCACATTAACCCAGACACATATGAAGGAGAATTCTTCCAAGAGACACGTCTTTCCAAAAAGCGTTTCAAGAACCGCTATACTTCACCCAAAACATTGAAGTAGACAGTGACAGTGAATCCAACATCACCCCAGAGAGGAACAAGAAGAGCCGGAACAAGAAGAGGTTATGCTGCGGATGACCTGTCATTGCTTGACGATTACGTCAAGGTGGCCTTGCACATGTTGATGCCACTGAACCCTATGAGCCCGTTCATTGATTATAGTGATGATGATGATTATGCATTTATTGATGATACTGATCGAGATTATTAGTAGTGTCAGGTATTAATTTTTTAATGTTGTACTTGATGATGATACACTTAAGTGATACACATATTATTATTCATGTCGGTCTTTTTTTTATGTTGTACTAATTTCGTTTACTGTTTGTCATGGCAGGTGTTGAAAGATGGTGGGCGCTGGTCGGGAGCGCGCCAAGGCCCCTTCTTCCTCGGCGCGTGGTCTGAGGTCTTTGATTCCAGACGTACCTCTTCGCCGAGCGTTGCTGGACAGTATGTCCACACCGCCGGGCCCTTCTTCGTCCACCGCGGTGCCCAGCAGGGGACAAGGTAGGAAGAGAGGAGGTGGGGCACGTGGTCGCGGGAGAGGAGGTAGGGTGACTGCTAGGGCGCCTTCCTCGCCGCCACCCCCAGCTGTTTCACCCGAGCACGTGACTGCTAGGGTGGACTCGTCCGAGGAGGAGGCTACACGGACTCCGGTCCACGAGCCTCCGGTCCACGGGTCTTGGGCCCACGAGCCTCGGGTCGACTGGCCTTCGGCCCACGAGAGTTCGGCCCACGAGACCCCGGAGGAGCACATGTCCGGATGGGGTACCTGGCCGGATCAGCCCGAGGAGCCGAGTGGCCATGCTGATGATGGCGGGGAGCCGACTGATCTTGAGGAGGAGGGTGGCACCGTCTACCAGCGTGGTGCTACACGGCTCCCGTCCGTGCCGGCGACCCGCGAGTAGAGGTGGTTGATCTTCCTTGATGGGGAGAGGTACGTAAGTGCATTTAATATTTTTGTACCTTCTGCATTCACGTTTCTTCAAATAACTAATGCGTTGGCCTTGTCATGCTGCAGGGGTTGGGACCACCATCATAGTGTCCGCCGGCCCAACTCCGTCCTTGGAGTTCTTTGCCGGCAAAACTTCCCGGGGTTTGTCACGTTGCCTGGTGAGGGTCGGCTTCCAGAGCTTGGGTTGAGCTGGGAGCACTACGTGGCTGCCCCGGCCCCGCCGGATGTCATTATCGACGGTGTCGTGTGCGACACGAGGGTAGACATGGTGATCAGGACGTTCTGGGTAATTTCTCCTTTACACATTTCAAAATCTTCAACTAGCTAGTTATTAATTGTACTAATCAATATTGTCTCATTTGATTGCAGACATTCTACAGGTGTGAGGAGGGATACGAGGACGACTGCGCAAATGTTATCCAGAACGTCTGCAAGCGCCTACTCCAGAACTTACGGCACGAGGCTCGGGTGCAGGCTGTTCGAGACTACTACGCCTTGCGTGGTATCAAGAAGACCAAGCCGGCGTGCCGCGATAAGTTCCTGAGTAAGGAGCAGTACATGAAGGTAATTCTTAAGGCCTTCTACTTAAGTTCCTTCATTTAGTAATTCTTAGCCGTAGCGCTCAAGTTTCTATTTGCTAACTTAGGCGCCTCCGAGATGGTGTGCCGATCGGATGGATTGTTGGGAGGTGTTGGTCGATGAGTGGTGCTCACAAGAATGGCTAGCCCTCCACAACCAGGCCAAGGACAAACGTGCCCAAATGGAAGGTGTGCCACACCATCAAGGCAGCTCCAACTTATATCAGTTCGGGCGCAACTGGGTATGTGGTTTGCTTCATGATTCATGCAATTCATTCATCATGCTAGCTTGAGCCCTTTAATTACTAATTTTCATTGTTTCTCTCTTTCAGGCACGCCACAATAAGGCGGATAAGGTGCCAGAGGTGTACGACCTGTATGCCATGGCCCACACTGGCTCTTACAAGAAAGTCAAGGCTTTCTCTCAGTCTGACCTCGATGATGCAAACAACTTCACCAACATCTCCACCCACAACAAGCTCGTGAGATATAGAGATGAGGGGAAGGCGAGGAAAGGGGAGGACTTTAACCCGAGCCAGGGTCCCATTGATCCAGAGCTGGTGATGATATCTGGTGGCGGGAGGTCCCATGGCTCCATAGCCATTGGAGATGGACTTATCCGTTGTCCTAGCACTCTCCCGGAGATCAAGGCGCGCCAGTCGAGCTCCGCTCCTGAGATAAGGCCTCGTGAACGGCCAGTGCAACTCGCCATCAAGGTTAGTGATACGTACTCAGTTATCTTTCTCCATTACATTGTGTGCGCTTCCATCAATGATTACAAATGGTCATGTGAGTGGTGTTGCAGGCTGCTATACAGACTGAGAGAGATAGAACGGAGAAACTTCTGGCGGAGGCGGCGGAGAGGCAGCGGGAGATGGAGGAGAGGACGAGAAAGATGATGGAGGAGGAGAGGGCACGGAATGACATGCAAGCAAGGGCCATGTACGAGCTCCTTGTGGTAAGTTTCTTCTGCAGATTACTTGCTAGTCTTAACATTTGAGTCTCATTACTAACTAGTAGGACTCTGTTCTGAAAACCAAATGTGCAGTCTGTGTGCGAGAAGTCCGGTCAGCCCGCTCCGCCGATGCCAGTGATTGCTCCTGGGAGCACGGTGAGTTTAGTTTGAATGGACATTAGTTGGTAGTCTTAACATTTGAGTGTCGTAATGCTAACGAGACATTGGAAATGATCTTTGTTGCAGCTTAACTCCAGAAACGCATCGCACGATCCTTCTGCAGGTAGCGGCACTAGCCACCCCGCTCCTACACCTCCCTGATCACGGTAAGTTTCTCTAGTGTTTTGCTTAACAAATGCATAAAGACCTAGACTTAGCTTTATTTCCTCCAATATGCTTACCATAATGACCTAGAGTTAGCTTATTTCCTCCAAAATGACCCATTTTACCTAGGTTAGCTTATAAATGATGCAGTTCATCCAAGTTAGCTCAAAAATGACCCATTTTACCTAGATTAGCTCCTAAATGATCCATTTTACCCACGTTAGCTTTAAAATGGCCCATTTCACCTACGTTAACTCCAAAATGACCCATCTTACCTAGGTTATCTCATAAACGATCCATTTCAACTAATTTAGCTCATAAACGATCCATTTGACCTAAGTGAGCTAAAAAACGATCCATTTCACCTAAATTAGCTCTTAAATGATCCATTTCACCTAAGTTAGCTGAAAATGATCCATTTCAACTAAATTAGCTCAAAAATGATCCATTTCAACAAAGTTAGCTCAAAACCGATCCATTTCAACTAAGTTAGCTCAAAAACGATCCATTTGACCTAAGTGAGCTAAAAAAGATCCATTTCACCTTAGTTACCTCAAAAACGATCCATTTCTTACTTTCTTATTTTGCCATTTTGCAGATTTCATTATGTGCTGGATGGAGTGCTTGTTCTACTCTTCTTCTTCCTGTCTTCTCATTCTTGTCTTCTCATTCTAGTCACCTTAGCTATGGAGTGCTACTTTATGTATGGATGGAACTTCTTTATGTATGAAATGATGGATGGAACTTGTTTATGTATGAAATGATGGATGGACCTTGTTTATGTATGAAATGATGTATGAACTTGTTTATGTGATGAATGCCTGTGAAATATATCTATATGTCATATATATTTTCTGTGCAAATTGTGGGATTTAACAAAAAACAGAAAAAACAGACAATATGCAGGCTCTTTGCCGTCTGCCGCGGACGGCAAAGAAGCCACGTGGCAGCCAACTGTGCTTCCTGGGAGCTGACCCATTTGGTCAGTTTGCCTACAGTGGCAGACGGCAAAGACTTTGCCGTCCGTGGCAGACGGCAAAGAACCTGCACTTTGCCATCAGTGGCAGACGGCAATGAACCTGCCATCTAGTGACGTGTAGATGACATCATAAGGCGGACGGCAAAGACCAAAGGCTCTTTGCCGTCTGCGGCGGACGGCAAAGGTCTGCCGTTAGCCACTTAAAGGACTGACAACGCAATTATTGCCGTCCGCCCTCTTTGCCGTCCGCCGCAGACGGCAAAGATCCTTTGCCGTCCGCCGCCAGGAAACAGACGGCAAAGCAGCTGTTTACCGTAGCCTTCTTTCCCGGAGCCTTTTGCCGTCCGCGGCTGACGGCAAAGGTCTTTGCCGTCCGCCTTTCGAGCCTTTGCCGTCCGCCATGGCAGACGGCAAAGTAGCTGTTTCCTGTAGTGTAGCAACCTGCTCGAGCCCTGATTTTTTGAGAAAGGACAAGGATTCAGGAACTACCAGAGAAAGGAAGAAAGAATACACGAAGGAGTATACACTAACGCCGACACCGTCTGCGGCTGCTTCACCGCCTTGCAGAGGCGGGCCGCCTTCGCGGCCGCCTCTTCCCGCCTGGTCGCCGCTGCCCCACCCTTGGGCTTCTTTGGCCGACTACTGAACAAGCCCGACGCGGCACGACGCTTCTGCCCGCCGCCCCGAGCAGGCGGCGCGGCGGAGGAAACCGCGCCGTGGCCAGGCGCCGGCAGGCGGCGTGGGAAGGCTTCCGCCTCGTCGTCATCCGGCCAGTCGTCAAAGCTGACTCCAAGCCCGGAGCCGCCTGCCTCGCCGCCGGCTTGGCCGCCACCCGCCTCGGTGTTGTCATCCATGGCGGCCGCCTCCAAGTCGGGGTCCTCCAGGTCGTGCTCCGTGCGGTCGGGGAGGAATCGGCGCTCCGCCCCCGACCCACCTCCAGGCCGAAGGAGAGGGCTCTGCCGAGACGTGCCGACTAGTCAGAGTTGGCCAAAAGGAACTCGGCGACAAAATTAAGAGAAGAAAGGGAAAAGGAGAACATACCGTGGGCGGCGGATGTGCCCGGGAATATGGCTCCTTGCCAAACTGCCACTCTGGGAGAGCTTGCAGTTCGCAAGGTAATTCACCATATGGGCCAGCTCGTCGTGCGGCATGTCCTTGGTGCACATCTGACTCGGATCGAGCTGGCCGCTCATCTGACAGATCAAGTGAGGGCGGCTCTGAAGCGGAAGCACCCGGCGCGCGACGAAGGCGGCCAGCAAGTCGGGCCCAGTCAGGCCCTCCGACTGGATCATCACCCGCAGTCGGGCGACGGCCGCGGCTCCAGCCGGCGTCAGCGTCACGGCCCAATAGGACCACTGGGGCCGCCTACCCACCGGCGGGCCGGCTACATAAGCCGGCAAATTGACGTAGTCGCCTTGCGGGGCGACGTTCTTCACGTAGAAGTATGACTTCTGCCAGAGCTTCACCGACTGGATTAGCGTGATGACGGGGAAGGGGTTGTTGGCTGCCACCCTCCGCATCGCGATGAAGGCGCCACTCTGAGCCGGCACGCCCTGCATACGCGTGCCCAGCTTGGACTGGAAGAACTCCCCCCAGAGCTCGAGGGTGGGGAGAACGCCAAGATAGCCTTCGCACAAGGTGACGAAGGCGGACAGCAGCACCACTGTGTTCGGGGTGAGGTGGTGCGGCTGGAGTTGATAGAATTCAAGGAAGGAACGGAAGAAAGCACTCGCTGGCAAGCCGATTCCGCGCAAGAAATGCGAGCGGAAGACCACCCGCTCGCCTTCCTCCGGCTCCGGCGTGATCTCCTTCTCAGGCGCGAGACGGACCCGCACCTTATCCGCGCCGGGCAGCCGCCGCGTCATGCGGAGGAACTCGACGTGGTCCACATGGACGTTGGAGCCGTCCCAGTCCCCGCCGTACTGCATGGCGGCGTGAGGCCGGCAAGAATGAGCACGGCGGCGGGGAAAAGAATGGTGGGACGGCGCAGCGGCGAGGCGCTGTTGTGAGGGGAAGCAGGAGGAAGAAGATGGCGGAGAGGAGAGGAGCGTGCGAGCGTCTGCCGCTTCCCCTCCTCCCCCTACTTATAGCCTCGTGTGGCGAAGCCGAGGAGGCGAGGCGTGGGGTGGGACGTGGGATTAACTGCACCCACTCCCCCACGTCCCGTTATTACTGCGCCCTAAAGACGTGCGGAAACCGCCGCCAGAAGGCGTGCGGACGGCTTTGGGCCACAAAGAATCCGCGCCTGGGCCCAGGCGTAGGAGTGGTGGGCCCCCGACCTGCGGCGACGTCTTGTCGCGCGCGTGGGCTGGCAGGCCCTTTTCAGCCAAGGGATGCCACGTGGTTCGCAGGCGGCGAGCGGCCGGCCCGCAGCCCGACGCGCGCGCCAACAGACTCCCGCCCTCCGACTTTAAAAAATTTCGCCAAGACGGCGCGCCCAACCGAAGCCGGCTCCCAGCTGCCGGCTCGTCAAGATAAGAAGCTGCCCGAGCTTCTCGACCTCCACTCAACCTCGAAGCCCAATCAGCTTCGGGGACTACTGTCGGAGTAAATGGCCACAGGTAGCCTAACCGACTCCCCCTGGCTCTTTGAAAAATTATCAGGCCATTCAAGCCTTCAAGCATACAAAGCATAGGGCCGCCTTCCTCCGGCCGGCTATCCCCAGGGCCGACTCCCAGAAGGCGACCCAGTCCCAGAAAACCTCCCCCAAGAAAGATACGAGATAGCCGACTCCAGGAAGCCGGCCCCAAGAGGACCGACTCCCAGAAGCCGGCCATGAAGAAAGTCGACTCCCAGAAGCCGGCCAAGACTGCACCCACTAAGACTGTACCCACATAACAGTGATAGGATGGGGTGTGGCCGCAGTACAACCCACTACCCCCGATTCTCGGAACAGGCATGGCCACAGGGCGCCGTACGGGCCAGCCATCCCCCGTCCGGCGCGGCACTGTAGCCATGTTGGCCCTAACGTCACCCACAACATGTGCCAGAACGGCCCGCGGGCGGCGGGCCCCTTTGCCAGGGAGACATCCGGAGACGGCCCGGCCTCCTCTAGTCGGCCAGGGATGTGGCCGGCTCCCAACAGCCGGCTACCTCCCTCCCTCGAAGCATGCGCCCTATTAAGGAGACAAGACAAGGTAAGGCTACAGTGAGAGCTCGCGAAGGCGGCGACACTGTAGCCATGCTTACCTCGACAAAGCCCTCGTCATCAGAGGCGAGGCAACAGTAACCAGCCGCCGACAAAGCCCCCATGCGGTGGGGCCGGCCTGCCGGCCAAGAAGCCGGCAGCCGGCGGGACCCACCAGTCGGCGGGCCCCAATGACCGGCGGAGAAGCCGGCAAGCATAGACACTGATGGCTGGGACCCGCGCCTAGCCGGATTACCATTGTACCCCTGGGGGGTAGGCCTATGTAAACCCCCCGGGACACCCATGCAAAGGGTTGGTGTCATAGAATTACACACACCACATAGAGAGAAAAGGAGAGCTAGCCTTGCCCTTCTTCCCCCTCTAACCCGACAGCTCAAGGAGCACTTGTAGCTACTTGCCTTGATCTAGTGATCATGCGGAGACCCCGCAGAGCAGGACTAGGGGTGTTATCTCCACGGAGAGCCCCGAACCTGGGTAAGATTCGCCGGCGTGCATGTCTTTGCCTCATCCCGTTTCCAGGCACCGGCGACGTCTTACTGGCTCCCACAATGATAAGCCACCCATTGGCATATGTTGCACCTACCACCCGACACACACCGATCGATAAACCTCTCCAGCGATGCCTGCCTACAACATACACACACACACACCTTCAATCTCCTCCTTTATGTGTCCTTGCCTCGTGTCTCTCATACGGTCATACACACGTGTAAACTCTCGCCCCTCTTTTCATCGATCTCACAACCGCACACTCCTCCCCTTATCTAGCTAGTAGTTGGGCCTCTCACACCACCTCCTAGCTCCATTCTCTCTGTCTATCCATCTCGCTGGCCCATATTTGCCTCCAACAAATGGACGTACACCGACCGATCTCTCGCTATACATATAGCTAGCTAGATCTGTATAACTCATTTTTACCCACACGTCAATCAATCTACCTCATTAGTTGTGTCTCTCCCTTCCTCCGACAAACAAAAATTGATCTACCGATCTAGTTAGGTTTGCTTACCAAGCACATGGTTCCCCTTCATCATCCATGGATGTGTCCCGACAGATCTATCATGCACAAGCACACACAGAAACAACTCCCCACTGTTATTGATAACATTGCAGTTCCACCCTCAGTTTGTCTAGTAGGGCTCTCCCACCATCTTCGAGAAGCAACTCCATCACCTATCCAGCACTCTACCCCTCTCACTCCCTCTCCCTCCCTCTCTCTCTCTCTATCTCTCTCTCCTCTCTCTCTTTGTCCCATCATATTTCCCGTCCTTCACTTATGTATGGATGTCGACTGATCTCCCTCAAGACATAGCTGGGTCTCTCCTTCTCAACACATATACGAGTCGTTCTACCTCTATAGTTAGGCCTCTGCATACCCCTCCCCCACCCCTACCCCCTCACACACCGATACATCAAGCGCTCTAGTCATGTCTCCCTGCCACACACAAACTTGACATGTGCCCTCTAACGTTCCGGTAGGCCAGTCGCCCTATATCTTTGACTTGCACACACACACAATTTCGATGGCTCTCTTCATCGATCTCGCACCCACCCACTTGATCCTCTCTTCGACTCTATCGATAGCTATGACCGCTCCCTCTCTTCTCGTGGATTGCCCGACCCTCTATGTATGATATGGATAGGCCTCCATTTCACACACATTGCATGCAAAATTTTGTTTGAGATGTGATCAACACATATTCCCACAAATAATTCACGAAATCAACCTCCACACCACCCCCACCCCAAAACAAAAAACACTCACGAACATGGTTTGTATCTCTCACACACACCCATGTAGGTGGGGGACATGCACGAAGAGAAGAGGTGCATGCACGGCGCACGTACTCCCATCTCTTTCCCAACCACACCCGCACGGGTACACGGTGGAGCTCATTTCTGTACGTAAAAGGCAGCCCACGTGGTAATTTGGCACATGTACTGGTTGTCCACTTGGTGGAGGGAGGATCGTCTACCACGGGTGAACAAACAAATTGCGACTTGACGTGTTATGTTAAAAAAAAGAGGCAAACCATGTGAGGCCTACCTTAAAGGCAAGGCTCTATACACTGGAGTACTTTTGATGTGTCTCGTCAACTCGCAGAACGAGGAGAAGCTTGCTTAGTACGCCGTCTCCCCCGCCCACGGGCGCGGTGGCTCGCAGGATGAGGTGAAGCTTGCTCTGCCTTACGCCCGCTCCCTCGCCCATGCGCGCGGTGGCTCGCAGGACGAGGAGAAAAATTTACTACTCCCTCCGTTTACTCCTCGTCCCTACTACCTTGGTTATAGAGATTATATAATATTGTTTGGAATATATATGTCCTTTAGTAGATTTCAATATGAACTACTAGTACATACTCCAAACACTGATGTATATAGACGTATTTTAGAGTGTAGATTCACTCATTTTGCTCCGTATGTAGCACTCTCCCTCGCCCCTCGACCCTCGCCCACGTGGTGGACGTGCACCAATTTATTCGGTCTCATATAGCCAGAACGATATATACTGCACTACCATTATTGCTCGACTTCCCGAAGAGGCGAAGAGCCAATCGCAAGGTTAATATTTTGGAGATGCCAAGCGCAAGGTTATAGGAGAACGAGTAGTAGGTGCCGCGTCATTTATAAATATTTTTTTTTTCTTAAGTGGCACGTACGCAATATGATAGGTTCATATGGAGAGAAAAGGAAACCACTCCACTATATACATAGTCAGGACGGGCCAGCCTACACGGTTGCTTGCTGGGGTTGCTCTCTTCACACTCTCTCGCACAAAACGAATGTGGCCACATCTCTAACATCCCGGCGGATCACGTCCACTTGGGGAAGGGGTGGATGCTTAGTGTAGATGCGGTGGCCGTCGCCGACGGCCAAAACCCATTGTCGGCACGTCCCGATCAGGGGTCCCCGCCGTTCTCTCTCACAAAGCCAGTGAGGTTGCCTTCGTCCCTTGCTCACTGCCGCGACGTGGGCAGTTGCCGCCTCCGGCCGCCCTCCTCAAGGTTGAGCTACGTCCCTTAGGTACAACTCCCTTTATAGCCGGCTTGCACCACTGCTCCAGCTGCCCACATCACTCCCTGTGGATATTTCTCTACTTCTTTGCCCCGCACATACCTCTACTGGCTTCTACGTACTGTATTTGTGATGAGTTTATGTCTCATCTACTAGTCCCAGTAATCTTATTCTAATCACGCTTCTTCATTTTCTTTGCCACAGGGATGCTCATCTCGATTTTGGTGAAACTGCACAAAATGATCCGATGGTCAAAAGGTTGCAAACTTCATTTATTAGGAAGCTCGAACGTTGCCAGCAAATTGAAGCCTGGTCAGGGTTCACGGTTCAAGGGCTAAGGACTGCATGGGTCGTTTTTTTCTTTAGCTGCCTCTGTTCCAAAATAAGTGTCAACTTTAGTAGTAGTACAACTTTGTACTAAAGTTTGCACAAAGTTGAGACACTTATTTTGGAATGGAGGGAGTACATATTTGCTATGATCTGTCAATCATTGAGATGCACTAGCATGCATGTTAGTCTCCTTTGTATTTGACGAAATGTTGTAATGGGCAACCTTGGACGCAAGATACATGTAACAGAAGCTGGAAGCTTCATAGCATTGTACAAATTTATCTTGCTGATAAATTACAGTACGTACTATACTAGTACTTCCTCCGTTCCTAAATATAAGTCTTTGTAGAGATTTCACCCTGAACCACATGCGGATGTATATAGATGCATTTTAAGTGTAGATTCATTCATTTTGTTCCGTATGTAGTGGAATCTCTACAAAGACTTATCTACTAGTAATAGCTAGCCCCCACTACTAGGAATTCTCTATCCTCTCCTTGAGCCACATCATCAAAATTGATGTAGCCATTAGATGAAGTAAATCAGTCCATAATAGCCGTCTGATCTAGACGTTGAGAGGCTCCGCACTAAGCCACATGCAAGCATGCAGAAATACCGTGGCACATGCATGTGAGTGGGTTTTAAATCACATCAACATGTCTGCATGCAAGCATGCACCGGTAGCATGCATGTAAGTGAGCTTTTAAGTCCCATTAACATGTCAAAAAGAAAATATAATCCCATTATGCAGTAGGA
Source organism: Triticum aestivum (assembly GCF_018294505.1). NCBI lineage: Eukaryota > Viridiplantae > Streptophyta > Magnoliopsida > Poales > Poaceae > Triticum > Triticum aestivum. The sequence goes on from NC_057796.1 coordinate 59,386,410, forward strand.
GTTGGCTGATCTTTTTTCCTTACGTGGGATGATCTAAATTATGATGGGAGTTTATTTAGTTTGCCTACCACATTTGTCATGCGGTTATAGAGTTTTTTTAGTTCTATGAAATCGATAATTTTGCGCAGAGAGATATACCGTTGTTCCGCGGCAACGCGCGGGGACTCATCTAGTAATATTTAGGAACAGAGGGAGTACTATGTAAAGAGTTAGGTGTCGCACGGTGATAGTGTGAGGTGGGCCATGTAATCACTGAGCCTGCGTGTTTTCACTGCTCTTGCACGCCTCCGCTGTAAGAATGGAGAAAATTGTAATCTAGTAGTAGTACCTCCTTTCGCCGAAAGCGTGGGACATCCAGCAGTCCTACCACCTCAGTAATAAAGACCAATGAGCCGTCAAATCACATAGACCCAGCAGTAAGTTGGACGGACGAAGCAACCATCACTCTTGCGCCAGTGAGAGGTCGCGTCCGCTCTGCCCGGGCATGAATGCGGCACCGATTCTTTGGAGCGGCGCTGACCGTTTCGGGCGAGAAGCGCGCGCGGGCGATGGAGGGGCTTTGGGTGGGCCAGGCTGGTCAGGAGAGGGCGTGGTAGCTGTCCGCATGTCCCTACCGGACACGCCCAGAAACGAGAGGATGCACCGACTCTCGCGGCTAAAATCGTACACTACACAACATCTCTCTGTAGGAGTAGGTCGATCTGTCGCTCTCTCTAACACACACATGCTGTTAAACACACACACACACACACGCACCTTGGTCCCGTTGCACCTTCTAACGTGACTTATTACACCTAGACGGAGGGAGTAGTAAGTATACGAGATATGGTGGCACACTGACTTAAGTCGAATACAAGTGCCCAAAATTTGTGTGTATGTTATAATAAGGATTCACATAAAATAGTACGTGAGCGAACAGAGGGATCAATTGGACAGTGTTCCCGAGTAGTAGCGAGATGTGTGAGGTAAGATACACCGCTGGCGCTTTTAATTTTTCTTATTAATTTGTTTGTTTCACCCTCTGACTGGTGGGACCCAACGTACTACGTGGAGAGAGGTAAGGTGACTAAGGCTGCATTATTTCTGCACCACTGTGGATAGTCTTACCACCAAAGCCACATGACACGATTATGATTGAAATCCCAATGACTCCCACACACACAAAGAAACACGGCATGCTTGTCACACGAATGCAGGAATGTATAAAAGGTTATTTGCCTCTCGTTGAACACAACGGGAGCGTTGTGTAGCTGGTTAGCCTGTTCGCTCATCAAACTTGAGGTCTCGCGTTCGATAACTACACTTGAGCATAATTTGTGCCAGGAGGATTCTTTGACTGGTCAAAATGTTTTCTTGGGTTTGCACGCTTCACACTCTCTCTCCAGTATATATATACACGTTGGAGCCTCAGCGCTTGTAGTTGCTCTCTTCACACTCTCTCGCCCTCTCCCGCTGGAGCCTCAGCGCTTGTAGTTGCTCTCTTCACACTCTCTCGCCCTCTACAGATCTAAATAAGACTTCTTTGGCCTCTCTCTCCCCTCACTGCTGCTCAAAGAGCCGGCAGGATCCGTCCGCCGGGAAGGGAAGGAGGCTTAACGCTGTCGCCATCGGCGAGGGACTACCGGCGCAGCTGTTCACTTTCCACCCAGCGGCGGCGCAGGAGCGCCTCTGACCCCTTCTTCTTCGTCGCCGTCATGTCGCCCACCGAACCACGCCCCAAGAACCTTAAGGTATAATTTACTTACTCCACATGCATTGCTCTAGCTGCATGTATACCATGAATCTAGGACGTGGTTCAAAGAGGAAAGGAGTGGGGGAAAGTAGTGGGAAAAGTTGTATATAGCATGAATCTAGGACGTGGTTCAAAGAGGAAATGAAGGGGGAAAGTTGTGTAGCATGAATCTAGGATGTGGTTCAAAGAGGAAAGGAATGGGGGAAAGTAGTGGGGAAAGTTGTATCGCATAAATCTAGGACGTGGTTCAAAGAGGAAAGGAAGGGGCGAAAGTACTAGTTCAAAAAGGAAAGGATGGGACAAGGCTGTAGAGTTTGAGCAGGACTAGATTTGCTGCGCTCACATAGGGAAAGGTGTCTAAAGATAACAAACTGGGACCAACACAAATATGCTCCTTGGTTGTTTGTTCTTTGTTGCAACAGACTGTGCATGACCACAGTACATCGATAGATGCACATGGTGCTGGTGCGTTCACTGTCCTGTGCAACTCATTAGCTGTTGTTAATCTAAGGCCCTGTTTGGTTAAAAACTCCCTAGTCCCTACCTGCTTGGTTCCAGGGACTAAACTGTTGGGGAACGTAGCAGAAATTCAAAATTTTCTTCGCATCACCAAGATCAACTATGGAGTAATCTAGCACCGAGGGGAAGGGGAGTGCATCTACATACCATTGTAGATCGCTAAGCGGAAGCGTTGCAAGAATGCGGATGAGGTAGTCGTACTCGTTGCGATTCAGATCGCGGCCGAATCCGATCTAAGCACCGAAGAACGGTGCCTCCGCGTTCAACACACGTCCAGCCCGGTGACGTCTCCCATGCCTTGATCCAGCAAGGAGAGAGGGAGAGGTTGGGGAAGACTCCGTCCAGCAGCAGCACGACGGCGTGGTGGTGGTGGAGGAGCGCGGTACTCCAGCAGGGCTTCGCCAAGCACTACGAGAGACGAGGAGGGAGAGAGGTAGGGCTGCGCCAAGAGGGAGAGCAAATCATCATGTGTTGGGCAGCCCCCATACCTCAAGTATATATAGCGGAAGAGGAGGGGCTGTGCCCCCACCTAGGGTTCCCTCCGTAGGGGTGGCAGCAGCCCCCAGATACCATCTGGGTGGCGGCCAAGGGGGAGAGAGGGGGGCGCACCTAGGGTGGGCCTTAGGGCCCATCTGCTCCTAGGGTTTGCCCCCTCTCCTCTTGAGGGCGCCTTGGGCCTTGGTGGGAGGCGCCCCAGCCCACCTAGGGGCTGGTCCCTTCCCACTATTGGCCCACGTAGGCCTCTGGGGCTGGTGGCCCCACCTGGGGGACCCCCGGGACCCTCCCGGTGGTCCCGGTACGTTACCGATAGCACCCAAAACTTTTCCGGTGACCAAAACAGGACTTCCCATGTATAAATCTTTACCTCCGGACCATTCCGGAACTCCTCGTGATGTCCGGGATCTTATCCGGGACTCCGAACAACATTCGGTAACCACGTATATCTATTCCCTATAACCCTAGCGTCATCGAACCTTAAGTGTGTAGACCCTACGGGTTCGGGAACCATGCAGACATGACCGAGACGTTCTCCGGCCAATAACCAACAGCGGGATCTGGATACCCATGTTGGCTCCCACATGTTCCACGATGATCTCATCGGATGAACCACGATGTCGGGGATTCAATCAATCCCGTATAGTATTCCCTTTGTCAATCGGTATGTTACATGCCCGAGATTCGATCGTCGGTATCCCGATACCTTGTTCAATCTCGTTACCGGCAAGTCTCTTTACTCGTTCCGTAACACATCATCCCGTGATCAACTCCTTGGTAACATTGTGCACATTATGATGATGTGCTACCGAGTGGGCCCAGAGATACCTCTCCGTTTACACGGAGTGACAAATCCCAGTCTCGATTCGTGCCAACCCAACAGACACTTTCGGAGATACCTGTAGTGCACCTTTATAGCCACCCAGTTACGTTGTGACGTTTGGTACACCCAAAGCATTCCTACGGTATCCGGGTGTTGCACAATCTCATGGTCTAAGGAAAGGATACTTGACATTAGAGAAGCTCTTAGCAAAGAAACTACACGATCTTGTGCTAGGCTTAGGATTGGGTCTTGTCCATCACATCATTCTCCTAATGATGTGATCCCGTTATCAACGACATCCAATGTCCATGGTCAGGAAACCGTAACCATCTATTGATCAACGAGCTAGTCAACTAGAGGCTTACTAGGGACATGGTGTTGTCTATGTATCCACACATGTATCTGAGTTTCCTATCAATACAATTTTAGCATGGATAATAAACGATTATCATGAACAAGGAAATATAATAATAACCAATTTATTATTGCCTCTAGGGCATATTTCTAACATAAACATGGACTAGAGGTTATTAAATGACATGCTAAAAGACCATGGTACCCCTAGTAATGAACTAATAGAAACAAGGTGCGATGCGTGGCAGGGGCAATTGTTGGAAAACGTCCCAAAAAGACTCCCTCGGGGTCTTCTTTCTTTAGTCCCAAATGCCCACTTTTAGTCCCTAAAAGTCCCTCCTGTTTGGTTTAGATGGGACTGACACGGAGATTTTTTAGTCCCTACACCAAAATGTCCCTGTAAACAAACACCCTCTAATAATGCCACTGGAAAATTGATGCAATGCCACAGTTAAAAGCAAATTACATGTTTAACGAATTTTATTGTTAATATAATCTCTATGTTAATATTAATCAATGCCACCGTTTGAGAAATGCTACTATCTTGCTTTCTTTCCCATTTAGATAAGGTAGATGCTTCTTTTTGTTGGCTTCTGTGTCATCCACCGTTATTGACCACTAATTGTTTCCTTTGCACCTCTGTGTAAACAGGGTTATCTACTTCACCTCGTTGCCATTGTGACCTTTTGTTGCACTGCACAAAACACTTTTGTTTTAATAGTGTTTTGTGCAGTTCAACCAAAATGTCACACCGACAACGTTGCTTGATTGCTTGATCTTAGTGGAACTTCACAAGTGGAGATCTTACTTCCTATCCGTTAAGGCGAATTTGGTTCAGATCTTCTTCTTGTGAGTTGTTTGAATTCCGCATCATGAGAGGTCAGTACTAGCCTTCTTTCACATGATTCTGCTGTGTGCTTTCATATGTTGTGCTACTTGTACGATAATGTTGCTTGATTTTAGTGAACTACACAAATGGAGACAAGACTTCCAATCTGTATGTGCACCGTAATATCCCATTGAGGTAAGATAAGGATATTTCACAACTGCTGGCTTGTATTTTTCCACTTTCATCAGAAAATTAAGTTTAGTACTATACTTGTGCTCCCTAATTGACATGCCAAATCTTACATTGAAGGCGAAGCTTGTCTGTTATTGAACCAAGTGATGAAGGGGAAGAACAAGCGGAAGAAAAACAAAAATCAACTCCTGGTGCTGTAATGAAGCACTGGAACTGTGATGACACAAGTAATGATATAGTTTTGCTTCTTAATTTATTGCTATGGCTAGAATGAGCAATTGTTTTGCCACTGATTTGATGCCACTCTTAATGTAATATGTAATTATCTCTACTTGTGCAAACAGGGATCTTCTTTGAAGATACCATATATTTTAGTGGAACTGCACAAGAAGATGTTGGAAACATTAAACTAATCGAGGAGTATATAGTAAGCATGGCCACCACCATAGATAGCAACAGATGGTTCCGGAGAAGTGCTTCATCTGTATGCTCTACACAATAAGCCTCCTGAAAAAGGTTGGTACTCGCCCACTGATTTCATCCATATGATTGAGCTTTGTCATCTCTATTGGTGTTGTGCTACTGTTTAGATACTGTCATGAAAAAGTGGTATTGTCCTTGAGAAGTGCTTCATCTGTGCTGTTTTAAATATTTCCTTTCCTTTTTTTCGAGCAAACAGGGATGCTAGCATTTAGTAGTCGTAGTCCTCTTGTCTTTGCACAACAGGATCATCTTCCTCTGAAGAAGAATATGGAGTACGTGAAGTGACTAGTTCCGATTATGCCAGGATGAAGAAGCCCTGTCTATCTTCTCATCAGAAGGAGTGGTTGAAGGATGGTTACATTACTCCCCACAAGACCAAACTAACTTTAGCTCAGAAGGACTGACAAATCTCCATTTTTTTGCTATGATGCGCGAGTACAATGTTGTTCTAGGATTCTTTCTGGTGAGTTCCATTTTTCTAAAAGTGTGCTCTACATGGACCATGTATGTGCCTGTTGAAACTGTCAATTAATAGTACAGTTTGCTTTATACTAATCACTTCTTTGTATTTGTGCAAACAGGGGTGCTCAGCTTGATTTCAATGGGAACTGCACAAAATGTTCATGAATACATCGAATCATTCATTTCCACCACAAGAAAGGAGATGCCGATAAGTTCAAGGCGTTGCAACATATAAGGGCGAAATCATACAAGCTACGCGCGAATTTTGTTGATTTTGGTGGAACTGCACAAAAAGAACAGCTGGTTTATTTAGCACGAGGTGCCATGTCAATGTCCGAACTGATGGCAAACCCTGCCCATTCCACAATCGTAGGCATTTGATATTTTGGAATGGGACAACCTTGTCAAATTTTGCTCATTGATTTTAGCAAGACATGCGTTTGATATTTTCGAATGGGATGCCCTTTGCTGTCAGCAGCGTCGATCAATTTTTTCTTTATTCTTTAGTTGTGAAGTAAATATTGCCTCTGACATGTGAGTCGCTGAGATGCATAATCATCTATTGTTTTGAATGTTCTCTATGAATTGCCAGGCCTGTGTGTTTGATTGCAATGTACAGAAACGCTAAAAAGCTGCTCAAACTCTTTGTACTCCTTCTGTTCCTTTTTACTTCACGCATTGTGAAAGTGCATACTTTTTTGTATAAGATTGGTCAAAGTAGAGATACTTTGACTGCAGACAAAACTTGTATGCACGACTAGAAAGGACCGGAGGGAGTACATGTGAAACTGCTGCAAATGAGGTGATCACCCTGGGAATAATGCTAGTACGTATTGTTTTGCATGTTCATCTAATGCCAGTGATACAAGAATTCGAACTAATCGAAATAAATTCATTCATACACGGTCGGATTTCATATAAACATGCCGGATTTCATTACATTTCATACATTCTTCAACTAAAAAGGGGTGCGCTGGAGGTATAATTAATTAACCGAAGCTACCCACCTGTGTCCCGCTGAGCCGAAAAGAAGCTTCAGTGATTTAACTGCAGGTGCAGTTGCGTAACTAACATGTGGCCTGTTGGGCCCACGTGTCAGTCAGCCAACTGCACCAGCAGTTAAGTAGAAGCAGCGTTCTTCTCCAGCGCAGCTCTCCGACTCCAAGTCACCGCCAAGAAGCTAACCGGCCGTCAATGGTCAACCCGCCTAGCTTGGCTTCAACCGGAGGGTAGCAGCGGTGGCCTTACTTGGACCCGAGCGGCGGCGACCTACCGTGTTCTACTCATCCTCGTTTTCCGTGTGGCGCGGCCTCGTTGGCAGCGGGGCGGGGCCTCGGCGGAGCCGACGATGTCCTCTGTCTCGTTGCCGGCGGGCGGCGCCTCAGCGGAGCGGTGGAAATCCTCCCCCACGTTGCCAGCAGGGTGGTGCCTCGGCTGAGCCGGCGATGTCCTCTGCCTCGTTGTTGGCGGGGCGGGGCCTCGGCAGAGCCGGCGGTGTCCTCTGCCTCATTGTTGGTGCCGCGAGGCCTCGGCGGAGCATGGCCTCGTCGACGCCAGCGGAGCGGGGACTCGTCGAAGCCGGCATTGTCCTCTGCCTCATCCTCGGTCTCGCCAAATAGCGCCTCGCTCGCTTCATCGCCCTCTTTGCTAGCCTCTTTGTAGGCGGCCGCAGCCTCCGCCACCCGCATGCGGTACCGCCAGCGCTCGAGGCGGCCCTTGCAGGTGGAGCGGTACGAGTCAAGCAGCGCCTCCTGCTCTGCCCGCTCCGCGGTGATCTGCTCCTCCGCCTGCAGGTGCTCCTAGAGGAGATGGTGGTTGTAGGCGGCATCGGCCTGCGCCTCCCGGAACTGCTCCTCACGCATCTGCCTCACCCTACCCATATATTGGGCACTGGCCTCACCGATGGTCATGGTGCAATGCACCGGCGAGGATGGCGCGGAGGAGGGGGTTGGTGCCGGATCGTCGACTACCATGTTCTCCATTGGGACGTCGTCGTCCTCCGGCTGCCTGCCGCCCAGCCGGTCGGCAGCAATGGCTGCCATCTCCTTGTGGTCCGTCGTCCGCCCGTCCCGAAGAGCGCTGGAGCACGAGGAAGCCATGGTGGGCAATAGTGGTGTGGAGAGGAGAAAGGGAACGGATGCGGATGATTGTGGATATGGCCGGCGCAGCAGTTTATATAGCAATGGTGGGCGGGCGGAGGGACGGACGTGTGGCGCCGGAGTAGCCGCCTCGGCAATCGTGTATCATTAATGTGGGCGGCAGATGGACGGACAGACGGCACTTGTGTCGTTTGAAGGCGGAGCAATCGCCTGCACCGGGAAGCGGGGCGGGCGGCGCTGACTGTTTCGGGCGGAAAGCGCGCGCGGGCGAGGAGATGACTTTACTTGGAGAGGATGACAATGGGGACCCACCAGGTCCATAGCCTCACGTACGCAAGTGCCTCCTTATTATATATATATATAACTATAATTTATTTTGCTTCCTCCTGGTTTCCTGACATCACGGTCCGACACCATTGTCAACCTACGTAGTAGTCAATAAATGAGAGAATTGCACAAGAAGCGGCCGACAGCTGGGACCAAGCAGCTCGAGCAGTATTTGTGTTTTTGAGGTGTGAGCACTGCAGAGTTTTTCGATGTTTAGCCCAGATATTATTTTTTCTCATCTGAACAACAACGAAAACATCGCTACAGGTATTAATTGGGCGGGCTGTGGCCCGTCTAGCCCAGGCCAGATATTAATTTTTTTCAAGATGAAAATGGCTAGCCCAGCTATACTTTTTTTAGGAATACCCAGGCAAGGTGAAGTTGTTATTCTCCGCCCCGCTGGGCTGCAAATCTTTTCTAGGAGGGATGCATTAGTCTTAACAAGAAAATGGGCTTTAAGAAATAATAAATGGGATGTAATTATAAAAACTGGGCAGTAACTATAAAAAAATGGACCAAACACGTGATTACTTTATAAAATATTATTTTTGGATATTGAAAATTTTAATTTCATTAATTATTGCGAGCGCAATGTTTCGTTGGATTTTTACGTAATATAAATTTATATTGAAATTGTATTTAATCTGACTAGAAATTTCGGGATAAAAATATTTCGGATCCCATCAAAATGTGGGAAACTTTATTGAATTCTATTTTGAACGGTTGGTTGAAATGGGTTGTACTTTTAACAAACTGTAAATGGGCTGTAGTATATTCCAGTAGAATTTAAAAATGGGCTACACATTCTTACAAATCTCAAATGGGCTATAAGTTCTCTGCCACACACTTCTGGCCTTACTAAGTTGACGCGTCCCCTAAGAAAACAGAGTTGATGCGTATGCAAGGCTTTGTCAACTTATAGTCAACACACGGTTCTAGCAGCAGTGGCCGTTGGATGTCCATCCAACGGATGCCGTGCTTCTTCTTCAATTTCGGATATTCTAGCTTCACCCGCCCAAAAAATGATTCCTCCCACTGACATCTGGGGCGCACCGTTTCAGAAGCTGACCTGTGGGCCTACTAAGTTGACGTACCAAGGGCTTTGTCAACTTAGTCAATATAAACGATTCTAGCTGCAGTGCCGTACGATGTCCATCCAACGGCCGTCATGCTTCTTCAACCTCCGGTCTTCTTGCTCCAGCCGCACAAAGCAGCACCGGTCGTGCCGCCTGCTGCTGCCTCCCGTGGCCGGTTGTGCTGCCGCGGAGGCCTTACCGCCCCCTACTACTCCCACCGCTGGCCAGGCCATCCCTCCACTCACCCACACCCCCTGTTATTCTGCGGCAACGGCAGCGCAGCCGAACCAGTGAACCCTCGTACTCCTCTCCGCGTGTGCATCCACTACCGCGTCTTCCCCGGCTCCGGGTCGTCCCCTTCCTAGGCCTCGCCGTCGTCCACTGCCCTGGTGCTCTCGGCACGGCGTGGTCAACGCGGTCAAGGAACGACTTCCATCGGACGTGGACTGTACGTGGAGAGGCTGATAGCTGGGTCCATGACAGCCGCAAGGAAGTGCCTCCTTATTACGCGCAAAATAATTATTCCTCCACCTGACAGCGGGGACCCACCAGACGGGCCACCGTATTTCGCGGAAAAAATGATTCGCCCCCTGACTGCTGGGACCCACGAGCTACATCTTCGCACGCAAGGAAGTGCGTCCGAAAAAAAACGATTCGCCCCCCTGACTGCTGGGACCCACTAGCTACATCTTCGCACGCAAGGAAGTGCGTCCGAAAGAAAAACGATTCGCCCCCCACTGCTGGGACCCACCAGCTACACCTT